>NC_140168.1:120800058-121022558 GCF_963971535.1 Notolepis coatsorum | reverse complement strand
ATACCCCCCGCAAACCCCCTTCCCCGACCGGTCCAAGCGAGACCCAGCTACAAGGAAGGAGCAGCATACACTGCGGAGAGGCTAAATAAACGACTACAGGATCTAGAGGACCTGACAGAAGAAGAAGAGGGAGAGGAGGAGAACCAAGCCCGACGACAGCACAGTACTCCACCGGACCAGGAGGTCCAGTACAGCCCAGGCTATACCCCCGCGGCGCTGCGCTACAGACCCCCGACTCTATTCACGGGTGAGCATGACGCACGACCAGCCCCGAGGAACAGCACCTGGACCAGCGGGCCATGGTACCCTGCCGGTACCAGCCCACAGAGAGGCGCAAGAGGAGACTCGCCTAGGAGGCCTCTCTCCCAACGCTCACCGATGTGCCAGCCATCCACGGCGTCATACATTGGCACACCGACGTTTCCAGACTTCACCCATGAGAATCGAGCACAGTACACGGAGCTCCGGATGTGCTTAGAGACAATGATGGTGGATGTCGTTGACGAACGTCACAAGTATGCAATATTACTGAAGCACCTGAAAGTACCCCGAGCGCACAATATAGCGCTAGCCTATGCCACCTCTACGACCCCATACACCGCGGCTCTAGCAGCGCTGGACCAGAGATATGGACGTATATGGGATTACGTAATCCAAGAGATAAGGCATATTGACCGCCTACCCCCAGCAACAGACAATCGCTCACTAGACGACCTGTCTATAAAAGTGCAGTCCCTGGTAGGGATGCTGGGAGCGCAACGAGAAAAGGGTATGCACAAGCTATACGCCAACTCTAACGTCGAGAGGATTTTAGAGAAGCTGCCGCCCGCCAGACAAGAGCGCTTTAGGCGGCAAAGAGACCACCGTGATCCTAGCGGTCCCGAACCATCCCTCCTCGATTTAGCCGACTTCCTGACGAGAGAAGTCAGCAGCCTACGCTTGGATACATTCGTGCGGAGCACACCAAGCTCCAGAGAGGGACCTAGGAGAGTAAACGATGGAAGAAGATCAGTGACTGTCATGCACCAATCAGAATCAGTACCGAGCAGTAAGAACCACAGTACCCCCTCGAGAAAAGGGAAGTGGAAGATGGTGTGCCCGTACTGCGAGAAGGAACACTGGCTGTCACAATGTGACCTGTTCAAGAAGATGAATGCAGAAGAAGTGAGTCAATGGATAAAGTCCAACAGGCGCTGTTACCGATGTGCGCGCAGTCACATGGCAGCCGAGTGCCGCCTAAAGAAGAGGTGCAGTCGGTGTGACGGAGCCCACCTAGATGTCCTACACGACAGTAACAGAAGAAAGCCTGCACCTGCACCATCGAGCAGCACAAAGGCAAGTGTCATGTACATTGACCCCGCCAGCAGCAGCGGCGCCCAGGTGCTCTTAAAGGTAGTCCGTGTAACATTGAGCCACCAAGATAAAGTCATGGACACTTACGCCGTCCTTGATGACGGGTCAGAGAAGACCCTTCTCCTCGCATCCGCTGCGGCCCAGCTGGGACTGCGGGGGAGCGAGAACCAGATGACGATTCGGACAATAAGAAGAGATTTAAAGACGATAAAAGGCGAGAATGTCTCCTTCACTATCGCAGCAAGCGGGCAGCCAGAGAGACGGTATAGGATTACAAATGCTTTCACCAGCCAAGAAATAGGACTATCACAGTACACCTACCCCATCGCCAAACTGATGGATAAATATGTGCACCTGCGTCAACTACCTATCCCGCTCATAGACGGCGCCACCCCGACCCTGCTGATAGGCTCCGACCATGCAGACCTCATAGTCCTGATAGACCGGGTCCATACAGGACCCAGAGGCTGTCCTGCAGCAGTCGAGACCCGCCTAGGATGGACACTACAAGGCCCCCTCGCTAAATCTCTCAACCGAACAGCAGCCACTAGCTGCCTCCACTCCAGAGTGACAGAAGAAGACACCACTCTCCTGCAGCATGTCGAGAGGCTATGGACACTAGAGACAATGCCCTTTAAGAACGAAAAGAAAGACATTCGTTCTAAAGAAGACATTTACGCCATAAACCTCCTCGAGCAAGGGACAAAGAGAGTCACAGTCGGCGGAGTGATGAGATACGCAACTCCACTCCTGAGGCGAGAGGGAATGCCCACCTTTCACGCCACGAAAGAAGCTACGGAGCGGTATCTATTGAACACAGAGCGGCGCCTAGCCAAAGACCCCGCTCAAGAGAGTGTGTACCGCGCTGAGATTGAGAAGCTAATCACAGCGAGACACGTAATGAAGATTGACATTAAAGAGGCCGATCAGACGACCGAATCATGGTACGTGCCGCACCACAAGGTCCACCACAACGGCAAGGATCGCATTGTGTTTAACTGCAGCTACCAGATCGGATCCCAGAATCTGAATAAAGAGCTCTTGCCCGGCCCCACACACGGCCCCTCTCTACTAGGCGTGCTACTACGCTTCCGCCAGGACAAGGTGGCTATCAGCGGGGATATCAAAGGGATGTTCCTGCAGGTGAGACTAGTGGAGGAGGATAAGCCCCTACTGCGGTTCCTATGGAGAGAGAGGATCGGAGATGAGCACCCAGCCATCTACCAATGGGAAGTCCTCCCCTTCGGAACCACATGCAGCCCGTGCTGTGCTACATTTGCACTGCAGAAACACGTCGCAGAGGACCCAGCAGCAGATGAAGAGGTCCGACACAGTGTGAAGAACAGTTTCTACGTGGACAACTGTTTACAAAGCGTTTCGACCCAAGAAGAAGCCGAGGCTCTCCTACTCAAGCTACGCGCCTCCCTGATCAAAGGCGGCTTTGATCTCAGGCAGTGGGCCAGCAGCGACCCGCAAGTATTGCGCAGCCTCTCCCCCGCGGACAAGGCAGCCAGTAGTGAGACCTGGATGGCGACCATCCCAGGAGAAGCCCAAGAAATGACACTAGGACTAGTCTGGCGCTTCAAAACAGACTCGCTCCACTATAGACACAAACCCCTGACCACGGAGCAGGGAAGGTCGACGGCGATACCGACCACCAGACGGAGTGTGTACAGAACACTCGCCAGAAAATATGACCCGTTGGGATGTATTCTACCTTACACCACCAGGGCAAAGATGATTGTACGAGCACTATGGGACAAGGACCAGGGCTGGGACGACCCAATACCCGCACACCTTGCCTCCACATGGAGAGAGTGGGAGACGGAACTCCGCTCACTCCCAGGCGTCAACATACGCCGCAGCTACTTCCCACCCACAGTGAGGCCAGAGACATGCAAGATGGATCTACACGTCTTCAGCGACGCCTCCGAAGTAGCCTATGGATCTGTGGCCTACTTGCGTGCCCAAGAGAAGGGAGGAGAGATACACACCGCTTTCATCCTGGCTCGCTCAAGAATAGCCCCACGAAAGCAACAATCTATCCCGCGTCTAGAGCTCTGCGCAGCCCTAGCAGGAGCGCATCTAGCCACGTTAATCCAACGTGAACTCACCATCCCGGTGCAAAGAACAATCTTGTGGTCAGACTCTACGACAGTACTCACATGGATCAAGTCTGATTCATGCAGATACAAGGTCTTCGTGGGAGTCAGAGTCACAGAGATTCAAGAGTTAACAGAAGCAGCGAGCTGGCGGTATGTGGACACCAAACACAACCCAGCTGACGTCATCACCCGGGGAATGTCCCTAGATGACCTCACCCGTCACAACATCTACAGTGACGGACCAGAGTTCCTCAAGCTCCCGGAAAAAGAGTGGCCTACGCCCACCCCACGGGAAGCGAGTAAAGAGGAGGCTGAAAACAAGAAACCTATGTTCTGTGGATTGAGCACAGTCGCCTCCACAGACCCCAACATAGATGATTGCCTCACCCTACAGAGTGCGCAGATAAAGACATTCCTGTGGCACCACCCAGAGATTCAGCCCACCACTGACATTTCAGCAGCTGACTACGAAGAAGCAGAACTTCTTCTACTACAACGAGCCCAGAGAGACTCGTTCCCCGATGAGCTAGACTGTCTACAGGGAGGAAAGCCCGTCCCATCAGACAGCAGACTGCTCCACCTGGCACCCGAGAGTGACGCCCATAATCTCATCAGAGTGGGTGGTCGTCTGCGGAGAGCCCCCGACCTACCGGATGACGTTAAGTACCCGATAGTCTTGAACAGCCGACACAAGGTCACAGAGCTGATCATAAAGAAATACGACGAGGATGTGCACCACGCAGGAGCAGAGAGAGTCTTCGCGGAGATCAGACGTCGCTATTGGATACTTCAAGGGAAAGAAGCAGTGCGACGCTTCCAGCGAACCTGTCTAGACTGCCGAAAGTGGCGCGCGCAGCCCAGCATACCCCGGATGGCTGACCTACCTCCCTGTCGCCTCCGACTCGGCGACAAGCCCTTTCACTCCACAGGCATGGACTGTTTTGGCCCGTTGTATATAAAGAAAGGAAGAGGAACCGAGAAGCGGTGGGGTATTGTATTCAAATGCATGACCACCAGAGCGATACATATCGAACTCCTTCCAACCATGAGCACAGACTCATTCCTTATGGCCTTCCGAAGATTCACATCGCGGAAAGGAAAACCGTCTACATTGTTGTCTGATCACGGGACAAACTTCAAAGGCGGAGAAAGAGAGCTGAGAGAGAGCTTCCAAGCTATGGGCCCAGAACTTAAGACCCACCTCGCTCCATCCCAGATTGACTTCCAGTTTAATCCCCCGAACGCACCCCACTTCGGTGGAACCTGGGAACGAGAAGTACGTTCTATAAAGACAGCCCTGTACGCCGTGCTTGGGGCCCAGACTGTGGCGGAAGAAGTCCTAATGACAGTCCTCACGGAGATCGAGGGAGTATTGAACTCCAAGCCCCTCGGTTACGTCTCAAGTGATGTAGCAGATGTCGACCCAGTCACCCCCAACACACTCTTGATGGGGCGGCTGGACCCCGCGCTACCCCAGACAATGTACAGGCCTGAAGAAGCGAACGGCCGAAGAATGTGGAGGTACAGTCAAGTACTGGCTGACAAGTTTTGGAATAGCTTCCTACTCCACTATCTACCGTCTCTACAGACCCGCCAGAAGTGGGTAAAAGAGAGAGACAATTTGACAGAAGGAACAGTCGTCATGATTATCGACCAGTCACTACCCAGAGCTATGTGGCCGGCTGGCCGCGTAAGCAAAGTGATCACCGGTGCCGATGGCAAGGTCCGAGCAGCTGAAGTGCTCGTCCAAGGGCGAACTTACACACGACCCGTGGCGAGGCTAATAGAACTGCCAAGACTCCCAGACACTATCGATGATGACCATGACCCCATGACTTTGTGAGTTGACTGACCCTTACAGCGGACCTTGAGTGGTAGACAGTGCGGTTAATCTGTCTCTGCTTAGCTAATTAGGTGGGACTAATTAGGGGGCGGCTGTTGTGAAGGATCAGATTAAACCGAATATATATATTTATTTATGGATATATATTTAATAGTATTTGTATATCGTTTGATATCCCTTGTATATTCTTTGTACATATACACTGAATATCCCTTTAGTCTACTACAGCCCATAATAGTTCATTCTCTCATTGGACAAGAACCTGGCGCCAGCAGACAGGCCCCTTGAGTCAAGTTCAATAGTGCCGACGAACATGTCCCAACTAGCCCCGGTTCCGCGTAGGAATACGGCTACCGAAATACGAATGGTACTATTTGTTCACCGTGCATATAAATAGGGCGCAAGTAAAGTAGAACTTTCTTTTAGTCCATTAGTCCTTTACCCTCCAACCTAGTAACAGACGTGAAGCCTCACCCACGACCCACGTGTGGTGCAGTATGGCCTATTTTGGCCCCAGAATAGGCATTGAGACCTCGTGTAAATTCATAGCTGAATTGTCATAGTTTGGCACTGTACCGTCGAGTGGGACGTATTTCTATTAAGTAATAATAGTCTATTATGTATGGTGCATCGTTCGGTTAAAGTTCTAAAGTGAGCAGCACCCCCATCGTTCCTCGCGTTATCTAGAGTCTTAACCAGGCTGGGCAGACCACGCGTGGTGCTTTCATCCGAGGAGTTCTGGGCGAGGACGAGTGGACCTGCACATTGGATTACCTACCCGGACGACTGCTGAGCCTATACGGCATGGAATATCTATTTGCTTTGGGTGCTTTGATTTGTGGAGCGGATAACAGCCAACGCCAGTGAGTGTTGGAATTACCCCCGAGAGGAGCCCAGGTGAGACGGCGCTCAACCCAGACCGAGGCCGCCTCGCTTCTCCTTCGTTGTGGACCTACAGCTACCGTCTACAAGAGGGCCCAAGTGTATTCATCTGTGGATCAAGATCCTGCGGGCACTGTTTTCTGTACCTGAATTCTCCCCAGGAATCGTTGGCCAGATGGGATGCAGCTGACGGCTCTCCAAACCCCCCCCCCCCCCCTTACTGACTTACAACCAGCAGGACCCCTTTAGTATCCCGCTATAATCCTTAAGTACCATCGCTATAGTTTCCCTAAAGAACCAGGTTGTATACTTGCTTCCTGCGTAACCAGAGATTGGACATTCAGTGTTGATTTGCCTACGAATACTCATTTGCCTTACAAGTGCATTCAAATCATAAATGTAATTAAGTGAATGTTGTATATACCTTTTGCTATATTAAACCTTCGCCTGTTATATTTGTGTGGACCTGATTTCATATGTGGGAAAGTGTTCATCATACTTAGATATCGTGTACTGGATGGCCAGAAGTTAAAGTACATCAATCGGTAGTGGTTTAATGATACCATACTTATCAATACAGTCAGGGAATTGTACCCCTCAGTTACAAGTCTGTATTAAGAAAAAACGTTTAGCTAAGATGCCGTACTACACAGTTCAACTACTGTCTTGTGCCAATGTGGTTTCATATGCTAAAACCTATATGGTTCGGCTAAGTCTTTGTATGGATTTGTCTTCAGTCTGTTATGGTTAGTCTTTGTATGGATTTGGCAGTGTGAAATGTTGTTTAGGTTTAGGGTTAGTCTTTGTATGGATTTGGCAGTGTTAGAAAACTGTGTTTCAGCCGGGTCGTTGATTGTTATCAGCCTCTGTCCATGCCATCTCTCGATCCTCTGCGTTGTGTTGTGTTTTTCATTGGGGCAATCGTTCATGGTGAAATTCCGTACTCCCTGGGCTTACTGGCTAAAACACACATCTCTTCCCCCGTGCATTTGGAACAATCGTACACTGAATCGGACTGTTTTATATAAAAAAAAATTATAGTTTATTTACATACAACAAAGGTCTAATACAGAAGGAAAACAAAAGTGTAAGAAAAGCTAAGAAAGTATGCATCTATCAACGGAGAGCAGTTAGGGGTTAAGTGTGAACCTTCTGATCAGCAGACGACCGCTCTAACTCCTGAGCCACTGTTGTCCCTATAGAACAGGGGTAGGCAACCCTAGGCACGCGTGCCTGCATTTTCATAGGCACAGGGGGCGCGTGTTGCTTTTTAACAGCGGAGCAGTGCAAGAATGTGACAATTTGACCATGTGACCGCGGCAACGCGGGAGAGCGGCAGTGCGGAAATAGGCTGTCTCTAAGACAAACTCTAACCTTAACCAGCTCCTTAACAGCGCCTAAACTCAACCGTTCTAACCTTAACCAACTCCGAAACAATGCCTAACCTTAACCTTAACCTTAACCATGCCTAACCTTAACCGGCGAAAGAATACACGTTAAAAGAAAAAATCACGTTAAAAAAATTTTTTTTGATGGGATTCGAACTTGTCAACAACAGACCGCAGGACCGCAGGACCGCTGCTCTGCCAGGTGAGCTGAGCGCCGAATGAAAATCATGGCAGATTAGGGCGGTTACATAATGCCGCAAGCTCTGCCGCTCCGCTCTGCGGTTGCCGCGCCTGCCGCAGGGCGTGTCGCAGCCAATCAGGGAAAACGCGGAAGCAACGGCAGCACTGCTCCGCTGTTATTAAGCAATAGGCACAGGGCGTAGCAGTAAAAAAAAAATAAAAAAAATAATTAATTCTTTTTTTCTTTTTTTTGTTTGCTTTGAAATATTATAGTGAAATATTTTGCACTGTTGTCGCATTTATCTTGTTGAAATCCTCCCACAGGTTATTTTCACTACCACATATTTAATTGAGACCCTTTATTTGTTTATTATTTCAATTTAGCTGGAAATACATTGCTACATCATTCAGTAACATTTGCAGAGCCTTATAACAAAAACATTATTACGGTCACCATTGTGACCAGTGGGATTAATCAACAAATTTTATTATTTATTTTTCTATTTCATTGAACATTGCACATGTTAAAAGCCATTCTTTTTTACTCAAAATGTGAGTATTACCAAGTCAACTTGTGTTCTTAAAACAATGACAATAAACATAGTTTTATTAGGTTGAAATAATGTGGTTGTGTACTTATTTTTCTGTTAACTTATTATGGATTGAAAACTGAAAACCTTAATGCACAGTAAGTGAACTCAATATTTTTAAGTTCTGGTAACTTATTATTATTTATTTTTTTACAGTGTAGTCTTGCGATCAATAAAAACGTATTTACACGATATACCTCACATTCACCCTCCATTCACATCCTGGTGTTCTCCTGGTGTTCTCCATTAGGCCTGTAGGTGGAGCTATTGATTGATTGATTGAAAACTTTATTAACAGATTGCAGAATGGGTACAATACAGTACAGCTCAATACACACAATTGTTAAGGGGATGCAGACCAGAGAAAGACTTTCGTCTTGTTTACATCAGGGTCCCCCATTTTCAATTCATCAGGACATATATGACATACATGACATACAGATAGTCAGTACTGCTACATCTATACATTTATGACATACCAGATTTGCAAATACAGTACTGTTTGTGATACAGAAGGAGTCAGGAAAAGTGAGTATATACATTTGACGTAGAAACTGTACATTGGAGGAGGTTGGGTGGGGGGGGTTGGGTACACTGGGATATTGACAACCATACTGGGTAATCTACATTGGAGGTGGTTGGGGGGGGGGGGCACACTGTATATACAAGCAAAACTGTACATTGAGGGGGGGGGGGGAGACACTGTACAAACAAACAAAATTGTACGTTGGACTATTGACAAAACCATACTAGGTAAATGACTGTACATTGGAGGGGGTTGGGTTAGGATATTTACAGGGGCCAGTGTTGAATTGCAGTCTCAGCACACGTACCGATGGTGTGTGATGTGTCCAAAAATGAATGGGCAAATGTGAGTGAAATGGTTGCACTGTATGCAGCTGTTTGTCTGCATTACACCCCCCCCCCCAACTCAGATTTAGGGTTGATACAACCATCATAATAATATTGTTAATAATAACAGTAACAATAATGATGTAATAATGTAAAAATTATCAGACCTGATTATGAGAAAAAAAATGTACGATGCATGGAATATTGTTGAGGCACACTAGTTACAACTATATTTCAAACAGGCACTCCATGTCAAAAAGGTTGCTGACCCCTGCTATAGAATATAGAAAGTGATCCGCGGAAATCATGAAATATCGCTAATTCGCGATTTTTTATTGGTTTGTCATGACAAACCAATTACATAATCCAACATATGTGTAAAGAAACAACATATTCTAGTTAACGGTATATTTTTTTAATGATTCGTTATGGCGAAATCAATACTTCCATTTGTATAAATTACATTAACTCGAGGATGGTATTCCTCCCTGCGGGACCAATATTATTCTATGACAGCCCCGCCCCCCATTCGCTAACCAACCAATCACTGCTATGCAACATCAACGCAAGGTTGTTCAGATTATATTTTGGGGAGAGGTACGCAACATCCTCACAACACACTCTACAACACCCTCTGCAACATGTTGCGTTGAAGTCGTGCTGATGTTGTGTTGCAGTTGCGTTAGTTGCTGTAGCACAGTGGCGGCCGGCCGATAGTGGGCGCTAGAACGCCGCCCTCCCTGGTTAAAAGAGAGAAGAAGAAGAATTTAGTAAGTAAGTAAGTCCTAGAAATAAAATAAACATGTTTAAAGTGAATAATATTTACTCATTTTAAGTATGTTTGTGTTTCCAATGCACAATATAACGTTAATATATCAAATATAAATAATAGTTTTTCATTCACAGGTTTCATCACTGTATCCTCGCAGCCAATCAAATAGGTCAACGCACGTAACGCACTGTGCATTGAAATATGATGTAATATGATGGAAGCCGGGCGCGTTTTCAAGCGATCTATATCATCTAAGCAAGCAGCGTCTATACTTTCCGTAGCCGCATTTCTCGGAGGCGCTCTAGCCGCATTTCTCGGAGACGCTCTCTGATTGGCCGACGTCAGTTTCTACACTGGTTCTACACTCTTCGAAGTTGGTTAAGGTTAGGCAAGTTCTTTCGACAGTTAAGCTTAGGCACTCTTTCAAAGTTGGTTAAGGTTAGAGTTTGTCTTAGAGCAGGGCGATAGAACGCCAGGTAGTTTGCAGGCTGTTCGATGCGGAAATGGGCAAAGACACAGCTCGTCGTCACAGTACTTGTGTTGGTGTGCCTAACCTGGCTAACAAGAAGCTATTTGGCTAGCTGGATGGAGTCTGGACAGTGGATATACATCAACAGTCTGGGACTGTGGGACAGTGGACATATACACTTTATCATCAAGCCCTCCTGGACCACGTTTCAACTAAACAAAGTGAGTTAATGCGGTCTCTCTCTCTCTCTCTCTCTCTCTCTCTCTCTCTCTCTCTCTCTCTCTCTCTCTCTCTCTCTCTCTCTCTCTCTCTCAACACAGCGTGTTGTTGTTGAACTATAACATTTAATTTCGCCGCAGGTGACGCATAATGGATGAATGAATGAATGGTAACTTGTTTAAAATGACAAGATATATATGTGTTCATTATTGGATTGATCATACGTGTACTAGTGTAGTATGAATGAACTCGACTTAACGTTGGAAACCGAGTAACTAGTGATGTGTCGGTCACGAGCGACTCGTTCATAAGAGCCGATTCATTGCCGTGAGCGTGAGTCGAATCGCTCACGTCTCGGGTAACGTTATGAGTCAGTATTCGCTTGGTCAGCTGTCCGCATAGCACCTGAGGAAGCGACAGCGAAACGCGTTGTGCAAACAATAAATAAGCAAAAACGAGTCCATATATATATATATATATATATATATATATATATATATATATATATATATATATATATATATATATATATATATATATATATATATATTTGTATCATTCCATTTGGGCTGTGGGGGGTGCTTAATGTCTGAAGGAGTCGACTGAAGGCTTCTTGTCCTCTGCAAAAGCATGCAATTGGTCCACTGATGGATACATCTTGATATTTGTCTAGTAGTGTGTTCATTAGATGGGTGAAATCATCTTTCAGTGCCTCTGTGCCTGTTTTCATAGGCAGTTAGCCTCTGGTATGCGTGCCATTAGCGTTAGAGGCCTCTTTTCTTTTGGAAAGAATGATACAAAAATATATATATTATAAATTTTTTTTGTGTGTATGTATTCCACTAAGAGGTTGGCAGTCGACTACGGCTCCTTTCGACCGATTAATCGACTAATAGGGGTCAGCCCTAATAATTTCCCCCAATAGTATTGAGTTAACCTATGATTCCTTCCTATCCCTAGGTGTGTGAGGTGGGGCCCAGCAGACTTACCGGACGGGGAGACAGAGGAAACCTTGGCGGCTTTGAAAAGGGATCTGCGGAACATCTACTCAGGCATGCTATCTACTTTACTGTTGGTGAATTGACACCTGAATAAACATCCCACATTAAGCAAAAAGGCCACCTTAATATTCAGAATGAGTAATGATGAGAGAGCATACAATTAAAGGTTTGCCACTCAATTTCCCAGATGTTGCAACATCAAATCTAATTGTTGTTACTTGGTTTGTATGTCTGTACACAGAGGAAGGGATGGGTGGGACAGCGAGAGCGGAACTTCTGATGGAGAGGACCTACGTCATCCTGCGGCTTTACTTGAACAAAATGCCTGCACCAACGATGGTGGAGGTCAAAGAAGAATGGCCTTTTCTCTTCTCTCAGACGGGGCTTTTCTCCCACTTTGGCCTCCTGACAGACACCGATGTCCTTCAAAAGATCAAAGATGCCCTGTGTCATCGAGGACGGACCATCCTGCAGTTCTGCCAGAAACTGGACAACACGAAGATCAGGGATGTTCTGGCCAGATATGATCCAGAGGTTTCGGAGATCAGTGCCTGCATCGTCCTGCTCCTTATGGTGTACTTCAAGGAGCCTACGGAGAAACTACTGCTCGAAGTTGATGTAAGTTTTATTTATTTATTAGAGGTGGGCATAGATAATTTTTTTTAATCTAGATTAATCTATCTGCAATCCTGGATTTAATCTATTAAAATGGCTAAAAAAAAAAAAAAAAATGCCGAAGGCATTCAAAATATGTGTGTTCGACCCAAATAATGACCAGAAGTAAGTCCTTACTTTTTCTTTCCTCCTTATGTTTCTCAGGCCAGGTGGCCCATTACACCATGAGCCCATCTCCCGTTTCCAAAATGCATTACAGACTGTTTGAAAAAGCTGTTTTGCTATGATAATTGGTAATGAAATATCAAAATAATGTTCAATAAGATGTACTTGTGTTTAATAAGTTGTTTTATTCAGAAGTTAACACAAATAAATAATATTACCAGTACAGTACAGTATCTAGCACACTCTCAGGAGCAAAACAGAAAGAAGCATTTCAAACTTGAACTATGTGACATGACTTGACTCAATCAGTCCAATCTCTATTTCTCCTTATTCCACCAGTCACTCAGGCAGACCAGCTTGTTTTATGTAGCGGTGTCTACTTATAGTGCCTATAATATTTTTCCCGTTGGGTGCCAGACAGGGCCAAACCCTGCCAATGCAAATCAACTGCTCCAGTGGAGTTGCTCAGTGGCCAATGGTGTCAACTGTGGTTGTACTGGGCAGCTCCCAGGTGTGAATGGAACTGTGTGAATGTGAAGCAGGGCGTTCCTGAAAAAGAGCATCTGTGCTCAGAGAACCTACCCTGGGTAAATAAAGGTAAAAAAAAGGCGTTAATTATATTATCGCGCGATACTAGTATCGCGTTAACGCAGCACGTTAACGCCGTTAACGGCCCAGCTCTAATTTAAATATTAAAATATTTGAAATGTGAGTGATTACATTAGGGACGACTGAAGCTCAGTTGGTAGAGATGGTCGTTCATCGACCGTAGGGTTGGTGGTTCGAATCCTGGCTCTGACTGTCCGCATGTCGGAAGTGTCCTTGAGCAAGACACTTAACCCCCAAGTTGCTCCAAATGGGCCGAACTGATGTGTGGTGAGCTGTAGTGCGTGGATTAGCTTATCTTCATCCTTTCATAATGTTAAATCTGCTATTGTGTGTTACTTTGTTGCAGACCTGTGCCACTGCTGCTGATGTCAATACTGCAGCACTCCCAAGCACCCCCTGTTTGATAATTCAAGGTAATGTAATGTTCAGGGATGAGCTTACGTGTTCCTTTGCATCGAGGGGGAAAATCTGACAGAAGGCAGTTTGTGATACGGCACACATATGACGCTTATAAATAATATCCTGAGCTGGCATGTCTCCATTCCATCTGCGCTTGTAACTGGAGGGCTAGGAGTTGCTTGGTCCTTTAGCCGGATTTTCCTATCTGCACAGGGACTCTTTTACAGGCTGATAAGTATAGCCTATACCCATCTGATGGTGGAGTAGAAAAGTGCTGTCCACCTTAACTGCAGGGTTCTGTGTAGGGCTGACCTTCGATAATTTTTTTGGAATTCAAAGCTTCGGGGCCGAGATTCGATTTTAATTCGAAGCTTCGAAATTAAAAAAATATATATATTTTTTATTTTATATTTTATATATTTTTTTTTAATGTTGTGGGACTTGTACAGCACTTTGTTCAACTTTGTCAGTGCTGTAAAGTTTAAACCTTTTTAAATCTTAGACAAACAAAACACTTTGCTTTCATGAAATATTGTAAGCCGTCATTTGAGGCTTTATAAAAGCAGCACAATGAACACAAATCTGTCAGTGCGACCTCATCTTAAATAACAGACAGCATTGCTTGTTGTTATTAACAAAGAGAGGCAGAGTTGATTTTGCACCAAAAAAAATATATATATATGCTTTTCTTTTTTCTTTTTTTTTATAATCGAATTTTATTTTCATATTCGAATCCCATGCCCATCGAACAAAGCTTTGAAGTATTTAAGACAGCCCAAGTTCTCTGTCATGTCCTTGCAGGAATGTATACCTATCCACAATAACGCATGATGGAGTATCTGTTCATTTCAGGTGACACAATGCAGCCTTCTGGATGGATGCTATCCATCAAGGGAGAAGATGTGATGGGCCCACACCCATTCTTTTAGCATGGGGTAGCTGCTTTATTCACCAGCTACTATGTCTTCAACCTGGAGTATCCTTCCGTTGGATCATCCACACTGGAGTTCATCCAAAGGTATTTTAACTCTCTGAACACATGATCAATGTCATCAGTAAGACTTATCATGCAAAGACTATCTATGGCTATTAAGTCCATGCCTTTCTACAGAGGCCATAAAGTAGATTAAATGCTTTGAGTATGAAGCCTGGAACCAACTATGACCTGGGCATTGTACGGCCCGCGGGCCGCATCCGGCCCGCGGGATGATTCTGACCGGCCCGCGAAAGATTACATGATAAAAAAAAAAAAAAAAAAAAAAAAAAAAAAAATTAATTAATTAAAAAAAAAAAAAAAAAAAATCATGTCAACGTTCACACGCACAATATACGCTTAGGAGACATGCTCAGAAGATGTTGGTTCTCTTTGGATCCACCTACATATGTGAACAGACATTCTCAGTCATGACATTTACCAAGTCCAGGTACAGATCCTCTCTCACTGATGAACATCTGGCAGCTGTGCTTCGCATCTCCACCTCAGACATGCAACCTGGCTTTGATGGACTTGTTAAAGCTCAACAGAGACTGGATTTCTCACACTGAATGAAACAAAAAAGAACTGAAGAACACTAAAATGTGGAAATATAACAAGTGAAATGGGACACTTGATATTTTTTTTTCTTAAATGTTTAATATAGGCATGTAAAGTAAAAAAGGCTACAAAACGGGGACACTTTTCTTTACACAGTTCAGTGACATGTCTTGTTTATTTTTGCTATAAGATGATGTGATGTCTTTAGAAAGCAAAGAAAATCCTTGTTTCAATAGAAACAATAGAAACTCGTTATTAATGTTTCACATTTAGTTTATCATTTTGGAAATAAATTCTATTTGAATAAATTATATTTTTGAAAGCTAACCTCACCTTTTAATTGCCAAATAATAACATACACTCTTACCAGGGGTCAAAACAATGCCATTTACTGCTTTTTATATAGAAATAAAATGTATATTATGCATAATTGAGTTTGGAATTTTGGCCCGGCCCCCCAACATATTTTCAGTTGCTCATTCGGCCCCCCGGGAAAAATAATTGCCCACCCCTGAACTATGTGAATTGGGACCACACCATCACTTGATGTTGCTGCTATCTTGTTAAGAAATTGACATAATGGTTTAATTCACATTATAGTATGGCTTCAAAATTCGGATAAGTAAACATTATGTTAGAGGTACCATGAGGCACTCTGCTAGGCTAAACAAATATTTGTATTGTGAGGATGATCCAACAAGTTTGAACTAGTAGCAGTCTTCATCAGGGTGTGGTGTGGGAAAAAACACAGGTGAGCACCTTGATAAATGCTGAGTCTATTTAAAACTGAAACGTATCTTTGCCTATTAACAGGTGCTTCTTGGTCATCAACCCGGAGAAAGGCTCAACAGTGGCTCAAGAGGTAGAGCAGTCGTCTGGCAATCCGGAGATTCCCGCTCCTCCCCGGGCAGCGTGTCGATGTGTCCTTGAGCAAGACACTTAACCCCTACCTGCTCCCGATGAGCAGGTTGGCACCTTACATGGTTGCCGCTGCCGTCGGTGTGTGAATGGGTAAAATGTGCACAAATTGTAAAAAAAAAATAAAAAAACAGCCATTTACCATTTTACTTACGAATATGATTACTTTGTCTTAGTTTTGCCGTTTTGAGCAGTGTTGACCAGCAGTTTATATAATTCTGTCTTTTGACAATAAAATCCCATAATTAAGTCTGAAGAACTGGCGAAACGCTCGATGTACAAGGTGCATCAGTCAGCTAAAGCCGTTTTGAGCAGTGTTGACCAGCAGTTTATAAAATAATATTTAAAATGTTTATTAGCAACGCCGAGCTTTCAAACCATTGCGTTTCTCTGTCCGAAACTCCTGTGCAACTGTGTACCTTTGAATTTTCTCTGCGATACTTGTACAACGAGCGTTTCGCAGAGGACCAGTTCTTCAGAGTTAATATGGGAGTTATAGCTTTTTCTAATTCGCGATTTTTTATTGGTTTGTCATGACAAACCAATTACATAATCCAACATATGTGTAAAGAAACAACATATTCTAGTTAACGGTATATTTTTTTAATGATTCGTTATGGCGAAATCAATACTTCCATTTGTATAAATTACATTAACTCGAGGATGGTATTCCTCCCTGCGGGACCAATATTATTCTATGACAGCCCCGCCCCCCATTCGCTAACCAACCAATCACTGCTATGCAACATCAACGCAAGGTTGTTCAGATTATATTTTGGGGAGAGGTACGCAACATCCTCACAACACACTCTACAACACCCTCTGCAACATGTTGCGTTGAAGTCGTGCTGATGTTGTGTTGCAGTTGCGTTAGTTGCTGTAGCACAGTGGCGGCCGGCCGATAGTGGGCGCTAGAACGCCGCCCTCCCTGGTTAAAAGAGAGAAGAAGAAGAATTTAGTAAGTAAGTAAGTCCTAGAAATAAAATAAACATGTTTAAAGTGAATAATATTTACTCATTTTAAGTATGTTTGTGTTTCCAATGCACAATATAACGTTAATATATCAAATATAAATAATAGTTTTTCATTCACAGGTTTCATCACTGTATCCTCGCAGCCAATCAAATAGGTCAACGCACGTAACGCACTGTGCATTGAAATATGATGTAATATGATGGAAGCCGGGCGCGTTTTCAAGCGATCTATATCATCTAAGCAAGCAGCGTCTATACTTTCCGTAGCCGCATTTCTCGGAGGCGCTCTAGCCGCATTTCTCGGAGACGCTCTCTGATTGGCCGACGTCAGTTTCTACACTGGTTCTACACTCTTCGAAGTTGGTTAAGGTTAGGCAAGTTCTTTCGACAGTTAAGCTTAGGCACTCTTTCAAAGTTGGTTAAGGTTAGAGTTTGTCTTAGAGCAGGGCGATAGAACGCCAGGTAGTTTGCAGGCTGTTCGATGCGGAAATGGGCAAAGACACAGCTCGTCGTCACAGTACTTGTGTTGGTGTGCCTAACCTGGCTAACAAGAAGCTATTTGGCTAGCTGGATGGAGTCTGGACAGTGGATATACATCAACAGTCTGGGACTGTGGGACAGTGGACATATACACTTTATCATCAAGCCCTCCTGGACCACGTTTCAACTAAACAAAGTGAGTTAATGCAGTCTCTCTCTCTCTCTCTCTCTCTCTCTCTCTCTCTCTCTCTCTCTCTCTCTCTCTCTCTCTCAACACAGCGTGTTGTTGTTGAACTATAAAATTTAATTTCGCCGCAGGTGACGCATAATGGATGAATGAATGAATGGTAACTTGTTTAAAATGACAAGATATATATGTGTTCATTATTGGATTGATCATACGTGTACTAGTGTAGTATGAATGAACTCGACTTAACGTTGGAAACCGAGTAACTAGTGATGTGTCGGTCACGAGCGACTCGTTCATAAGAGCCGATTCATTGCCGTGAGCGTGAGTCGAATCGCTCACGTCTCGGGTAACGTTATGAGTCAGTATTCGCTTGGTCAGCTGTCCGCATAGCACCTGAGGAAGCGACAGCGAAACGCGTTGTGCAAACAATAAATAAGCAAAAACGAGTCCATATATATATATATATATATATATATATATATATATATATATATATATATATATATATATATATATATATATATATATATATATATATATATATATATATATATATATATATATATATGTATCATTCCATTTGGGCTGTGGGGGGTGCTTAATGTCTGAAGGAGTCGACTGAAGGCTTCTTGTCCTCTGCAAAAGCATGCAATTGGTCCACTGATGGATACATCTTGATATTTGTCTAGTAGTGTGTTCATTAGATGGGTGAAATCATCTTTCAGTGCCTCTGTGCCTGTTTTCATAGGCAGTTAGCCTCTGGTATGCGTGCCATTAGCGTTAGAGGCCTCTTTTCTTTTGGAAAGAATGATACAAAAATATATATATTATAAATTTTTTTTGTGTGTATGTATTCCACTAAGAGGTTGGCAGTCGACTACGGCTCCTTTCGACCGATTAATCGACTAATAGGGGTCAGCCCTAATAATTTCCCCCAATAGTATTGAGTTAACCTATGATTCCTTCCTATCCCTAGGTGTGTGAGGTGGGGCCCAGCAGACTTACCGGACGGGGAGACAGAGGAAACCTTGGCGGCTTTGAAAAGGGATCTGCGGAACATCTACTCAGGCATGCTATCTACTTTACTGTTGGTGAATTGACACCTGAATAAACATCCCACATTAAGCAAAAAGGCCACCTTAATATTCAGAATGAGTAATGATGAGAGAGCATACAATTAAAGGTTTGCCACTCAATTTCCCAGATGTTGCAACATCAAATCTAATTGTTGTTACTTGGTTTGTATGTCTGTACACAGAGGAAGGGATGGGTGGGACAGCGAGAGCGGAACTTCTGATGGAGAGGACCTACGTCATCCTGCGGCTTTACTTGAACAAAATGCCTGCACCAACGATGGTGGAGGTCAAAGAAGAATGGCCTTTTCTCTTCTCTCAGACGGGGCTTTTCTCCCACTTTGGCCTCCTGACAGACACCGATGTCCTTCAAAAGATCAAAGATGCCCTGTGTCATCGAGGACGGACCATCCTGCAGTTCTGCCAGAAACTGGACAACACGAAGATCAGGGATGTTCTGGCCAGATATGATCCAGAGGTTTCGGAGATCAGTGCCTGCATCGTCCTGCTCCTTATGGTGTACTTCAAGGAGCCTACGGAGAAACTACTGCTCGAAGTTGATGTAAGTTTTATTTATTTATTAGAGGTGGGCATAGATAATTTTTTTTAATCTAGATTAATCTATCTGCAATCCTGGATTTAATCTATTAAAATGGCTAAAAAAAAAAAAAAAAATGCCGAAGGCATTCAAAATATGTGTGTTCGACCCAAATAATGACCAGAAGTAAGTCCTTACTTTTTCTTTCCTCCTTATGTTTCTCAGGCCAGGTGGCCCATTACACCATGAGCCCATCTCCCGTTTCCAAAATGCATTACAGACTGTTTGAAAAAGCTGTTTTGCTATGATAATTGGTAATGAAATATCAAAATAATGTTCAATAAGATGTACTTGTGTTTAATAAGTTGTTTTATTCAGAAGTTAACACAAATAAATAATATTACCAGTACAGTACAGTATCTAGCACACTCTCAGGAGCAAAACAGAAAGAAGCATTTCAAACTTGAACTATGTGACATGACTTGACTCAATCAGTCCAATCTCTATTTCTCCTTATTCCACCAGTCACTCAGGCAGACCAGCTTGTTTTATGTAGCGGTGTCTACTTATAGTGCCTATAATATTTTTCCCGTTGGGTGCCAGACAGGGCCAAACCCTGCCAATGCAAATCAACTGCTCCAGTGGAGTTGCTCAGTGGCCAATGGTGTCAACTGTGGTTGTACTGGGCAGCTCCCAGGTGTGAATGGAACTGTGTGAATGTGAAGCAGGGCGTTCCTGAAAAAGAGCATCTGTGCTCAGAGAACCTACCCTGGGTAAATAAAGGTAAAAAAAAGGCGTTAATTATATTATCGCGCGATACTAGTATCGCGTTAACGCAGCACGTTAACGCCGTTAACGGCCCAGCTCTAATTTAAATATTAAAATATTTGAAATGTGAGTGATTACATTAGGGACGACTGAAGCTCAGTTGGTAGAGATGGTCGTTCATCGACCGTAGGGTTGGTGGTTCGAATCCTGGCTCTGACTGTCCGCATGTCGGAAGTGTCCTTGAGCAAGACACTTAACCCCCAAGTTGCTCCAAATGGGCCGAACTGATGTGTGGTGAGCTGTAGTGCGTGGATTAGCTTATCTTCATCCTTTCATAATGTTAAATCTGCTATTGTGTGTTACTTTGTTGCAGACCTGTGCCACTGCTGCTGATGTCAATACTGCAGCACTCCCAAGCACCCCCTGTTTGATAATTCAAGGTAATGTAATGTTCAGGGATGAGCTTACGTGTTCCTTTGCATCGAGGGGGAAAATCTGACAGAAGGCAGTTTGTGATACGGCACACATATGACGCTTATAAATAATATCCTGAGCTGGCATGTCTCCATTCCATCTGCGCTTGTAACTGGAGGGCTAGGAGTTGCTTGGTCCTTTAGCCGGATTTTCCTATCTGCACAGGGACTCTTTTACAGGCTGATAAGTATAGCCTATACCCATCTGATGGTGGAGTAGAAAAGTGCTGTCCACCTTAACTGCAGGGTTCTGTGTAGGGCTGACCTTCGATAATTTTTTTGGAATTCAAAGCTTCGGGGCCGAGATTCGATTTTAATTCGAAGCTTCGAAATTAAAAAAATATATATATTTTTTATTTTATATTTTATATATATTTTTTTTAATGTTGTGGGACTTGTACAGCACTTTGTTCAACTTTGTCAGTGCTGTAAAGTTTAAACCTTTTTAAATCTTAGACAAACAAAACACTTTGCTTTCATGAAATATTGTAAGCCGTCATTTGAGGCTTTATAAAAGCAGCACAATGAACACAAATCTGTCAGTGCGACCTCATCTTAAATAACAGACAGCATTGTTTGTTGTTATTAACAAAGAGAGGCAGAGTTGATTTTGCACCAAAAAAAATATATATATATGCTTTTCTTTTTTCTTTTTTTTTATAATCGAATTTTATTTTCATATTCGAATCCCATGCCCATCGAACAAAGCTTTGAAGTATTTAAGACAGCCCAAGTTCTCTGTCATGTCCTTGCAGGAATGTATACCTATCCACAATAACGCATGATGGAGTATCTGTTCATTTCAGGTGACACAATGCAGCCTTCTGGATGGATGCTATCCATCAAGGGAGAAGATGTGATGGGCCCACACCCATTCTTTTAGCATGGGGTAGCTGCTTTATTCACCAGCTACTATGTCTTCAACCTGGAGTATCCTTCCGTTGGATCATCCACACTGGAGTTCATCCAAAGGTATTTTAACTCTCTGAACACATGATCAATGTCATCAGTAAGACTTATCATGCAAAGACTATCTATGGCTATTAAGTCCATGCCTTTCTACAGAGGCCATAAAGTAGATTAAATGCTTTGAGTATGAAGCCTGGAACCAACTATGACCTGGGCATTGTACGGCCCGCGGGCCGCATCCGGCCCGCGGGATGATTCTGACCGGCCCGCGAAAGATTACATGATAAAAAAAAAAAAAAAAAAAAAAAAAAAAAATTCATGTCAACGTTCACACGCACAATATACGCTTAGGAGACATGCTCAGAAGATGTTGGTTCTCTTTGGATCCACCTACATATGTGAACAGACATTCTCAGTCATGACATTTACCAAGTCCAGGTACAGATCCTCTCTCACTGATGAACATCTGGCAGCTGTGCTTCGCATCTCCACCTCAGACATGCAACCTGGCTTTGATGGACTTGTTAAAGCTCAACAGAGACTGGATTTCTCACACTGAATGAAACAAAAAAGAACTGAAGAACACTAAAATGTGGAAATATAACAAGTGAAATGGGACACTTGATATTTTTTTTTCTTAAATGTTTAATATAGGCATGTAAAGTAAAAAAGGCTACAAAACGGGGACACTTTTCTTTACACAGTTCAGTGACATGTCTTGTTTATTTTTGCTATAAGATGATGTGATGTCTTTAGAAAGCAAAGAAAATCCTTGTTTCAATAGAAACAATAGAAACTCGTTATTAATGTTTCACATTTAGTTTATCATTTTGGAAATAAATTCTATTTGAATAAATTATATTTTTGAAAGCTAACCTCACCTTTTAATTGCCAAATAATAACATACACTCTTACCAGGGGTCAAAACAATGCCATTTACTGCTTTTTATATAGAAATAAAATGTATATTATGCATAATTGAGTTTGGAATTTTGGCCCGGCCCCCCAACATATTTTCAGTTGCTCATTCGGCCCCCCGGGAAAAATAATTGCCCACCCCTGAACTATGTGAATTGGGACCACACCATCACTTGATGTTGCTGCTATCTTGTTAAGAAATTGACATAATGGTTTAATTCACATTATAGTATGGCTTCAAAATTCGGATAAGTAAACATTATGTTAGAGGTACCATGAGGCACTCTGCTAGGCTAAACAAATATTTGTATTGTGAGGATGATCCAACAAGTTTGAACTAGTAGCAGTCTTCATCAGGGTGTGGTGTGGGAAAAAACACAGGTGAGCACCTTGATAAATGCTGAGTCTATTTAAAACTGAAACGTATCTTTGCCTATTAACAGGTGCTTCTTGGTCATCAACCCGGAGAAAGGCTCAACAGTGGCTCAAGAGGTAGAGCAGTCGTCTGGCAATCCGGAGATTCCCGCTCCTCCCCGGGCAGCGTGTCGATGTGTCCTTGAGCAAGACACTTAACCCCTACCTGCTCCCGATGAGCAGGTTGGCACCTTACATGGTTGCCGCTGCCGTCGGTGTGTGAATGGGTAAAATGTGCACAAATTGTAAAAAAAAATAAAAAAACAGCCATTTACCATTTTACTTACGAATATGATTACTTTGTCTTAGTTTTGCCGTTTTGAGCAGTGTTGACCAGCAGTTTATATAATTCTGTCTTTTGACAATAAAATCCCATAATTAAGTCTGAAGAACTGGCGAAACGCTCGATGTACAAGGTGCATCAGTCAGCTAAAGCCGTTTTGAGCAGTGTTGACCAGCAGTTTATAAAATAATATTTAAAATGTTTATTAGCAACGCCGAGCTTTCAAACCATTGCGTTTCTCTGTCCGAAACTCCTGTGCAACTGTGTACCTTTGAATTTTCTCTGCGATACTTGTACAACGAGCGTTTCGCAGAGGACCAGTTCTTCAGAGTTAATATGGGATTTTCCTATGGGTAAAATGTGCACAAATTGTAAAAAAGAAATAAAACAGCCATTTACCATTTCAAGAATAAGAATATAATTCTTTGTAATATTATAATAATAATAATAATAATAATAATAATAATAATAATAATAATAATAATAATAATAATAATAATAATAATAATAATAATAATAATAATAATAATAATAATAATAATAATAATAATAATAATAATAATAATAATAATAATAATAATAATAATAATAATAATAATAATAATAATAATAATAATAATAATAATAATAATGGATTCAATTTGTACCGCACTTTATATTCGTGAGAATCTCAGAGTGCTACAGGAGATATAGACAAAAGTTAAATGAATAAAACAATTTAAAATGAATAAAAACAATTAAAAAGACTAACAACCAGTGAAATGGAAGAACCTAAGAGTAAAATAAAATAAAAATAATAATAAAATGAATAGAAGTAAAAATAAAAGTAAAAGAAAATTCAGGCAAAAGCCTTGTTAAAAAGAAATGTTTTAGGCCCCTTTTAAAATTTGATTCTGTCTTTTGACAATAAAATCCCATAATTAACTCTGAAGAACTGGCGAAACGCTCGATGTACAAGGCGCATCTGTCAGCTAAAGCCGTTTTGAGCAGTGTTGACCAGCAGTTTATAAAATAATATTTAAAATGTTTATTAGCAACACCGAGCTTTCAAACCATTGCGTTTCTCTGTCCGAAACTCTCGTGCAACTGTGAGTACCTTTGAATTTTCTCTGCGATACTTGTACAACGAGCGGGATTTTCCTATGGGTAAAATGTGCACAAATTGTAAAAAAGAAAACAGCCATTTACCATTTCAAGAATAAGAATATAATTCTTTGTAATTCTTTGTATATAATTATTTGTAATAATTCTGTCTTTTGACAATAAATGCTGGCTTACCTCATTTGTGCCTTTGGACTGTTGTTTTTAATGTACAATAGCCTACGTGCATTTTTTAAGTCCAGCTCCAGTGTACTTCCTGGCAGAAGCTCACACTTTGGTTTCCTGTCGTGATTAATCACGTCATCCAATAGTATTTGACAGGAAACTATTGTATGAGCTTCCTCCAGAAGTATACTGGAGCTGGGGACTATACAGTTATGCATACCATTGTAAATTGACAGTTATTTTGCCAAATTATTTATAATTATATAATATAATTATTATTATTATTCAATTATTTTGTTGGCAAGTCTGAAAAGTAATGCAAAAGACTTGCCAACAAAATAATTGAAAAATAATTATTATATTATATAATTTGGCAAAATAACAGTCAATTTACAATGATAGACATGCATAACTCTATAGTCCCCAGCTCCAGTATACTTCTGGAGGAAGCTCATACAATAGTTTCATGTCAAAATACAATAGGATGACGTGATTAATCACGACAGGAAACCAAAGTGTGACCTTCAGGAAGTGTACTGGAGCTGGACTACAAAAATACATGTAGGCTATTGTAAATACACAATACATTGTTGTAATATATATACAACAAAATATTGTAATATCACAGTAATTTCTTACAATATGATGTTGTGAAGTCACAATACATTGCTGTAATATAATATACAACAAAATATTGTAATATCACAGTAATTTCTTACAATTTGATGTTGTGAAGTCACAATACATTGTTGTAATATATATACAACAAAATAATGTGATATTACAGTAAATTCCTTACAATTTGATGTTGACATTGCTGTGAAGCCATTCACAGTAAATTATTGTGAATCTTACTAAAAGTCATGCAAAATATTGCCAGTAAGTAATGTGATATCACAGTAATTTCTTACAGTAAGAAGTTGTGAAGTTGTGAAGTTGTATTGTACTACCATTAGTGTGAAATTACAACACATTGCTGTGAAGCCATTCACAGTAAATTATTGTGAATCTTACTGTAAAAGTCATGCAAAATATTGCCAGTAAGCTATTGTAACTTTACGGTGAAAAATCTTACAGTGTGCTGCCTAGAACATACTCCTATATAGCTTTAGAAAAATAACAACAAACTGTATTCTGTAATTAAGCCTTTATTTATACAGAGGACCACGCCAAGAGAAAATCTCTTCCATTTTCCAGTTGGGCCTTGTGTAAACGAAGACTACGTTCATGTAGAAATGTATCAAATACATAACAAATAAGGACATTTCAGCTCCTGGGAGCCGCAGAGCAGCTCTGCTGGAGCAGTTGGGGATTCAGTGCCTTGCCCATTGGCAGGAAAGGAAAGGAATCTTATGCATGGCATGAGAGAAAAATGGCCGCCACGTGAATACGGTCAATGAAACGCAACTTCCGAAGCTCTGAGAACAAGTCAAAAGAAGCCAAGTAAAACAAACGCTAATGATAAAAAAAATCGAAGCACATTCACATCGCTGTGGGAAGCGAATCACAGGAGGAAAATAGTGGACACAAAAGATGCTGTTACTGTACGCAAATGTATAACGCTGTTACTACATATAGCACTAGTGTAGAGACCTCTTTTCACTAGCATGTGTCAATGTTTAGCAACAACACTGATTTTGAGTATTTCATTTTTAATCTGACATTACAAAAAAACTAAAAATCCATCTAAATCTGTGTTGTTGCTAATCATTGACATATGCTAGCCTGTAATAATCCCCCCCAGAAAAATCTACTTTGCATTTGATATATTGAAAATAGTTAAATTTTTGTGTTTTTTTTTTTTTTTACAATAATTTGTGATGCCATCACAAACACTGGCATTTAAAGGGTTAAACTTCAAAAATGTATTGAATATTTGGTGGTTATGATCAGGGCTGAAGTTGAATAAAAGATTTATGGAAAAAAAAGTGGACGATTATTTCAACATGTAATATTTCTATGGCGTTTTTGAAGAGGACAATTTTGTCCCTTAATGGTAAGAGTGTAACAATTTAGTTAAGTGGTGCTACTAAACTTTGTGCTTTGGTGAAATCATGCTGTGGGCACAGATACACGCAAACACAAGGATGGGTAAAATATACACCAGGCTGGTTGTCACGAAGGCAAACAGGTACAGACTCCGGTCACAGTAAGGCAAGACACTCTCAGTCTGGTTTGGGTGATGGTGAAGGCCCTCAATGGTGATGTTCTTGTCATAGTTGGGTGGAAACACGGAGTAGATTGCAAAACTACCTAAGAATGGGAAAGAGATTAATTGAAAATCAATAAAAGTTATATTTTCAGTGAACAACTATGAAGTGAATACCATTGAATGGGCACAAAGGGCCTCCCTGCTTTTCATTAGCTACCACTAGTCTCACAATGCCAGACCCAAATCGCATCCCTGCCTTCCGCATTCCCTGTTTTCCACATTTCCTGTTTTCCACATTCCCTGCTTTCCACATTCCCGCATTCCCTGCCTTCCGCATTCCCCGTTTTCCACATTCCCGCATTCCCTGCCTTCCGCATTCCCCGCCTTCCGCATTCCCTATCCCATTCCCTCAGAAAAATATTTAGAATGTCAATAAGGGTTCCATGCTATTCAGTTTAGTTATATTTTCATAACTTATAGCCAATTACCTATAGAGCGTCATGCCTCGCCCCCTCGCCTTCCTACCAATACTCCCAATATTCCCCAATGCTCTCAATATTCGAATGGCTTCCATTAGGCTACTTATAGAACGCAGCACCTTGCCCTTCCTACGAATTGAGCCTTCTCAAGCTCCGCCCCTCTCTCAGCTTGACAGAGGAGAGAGCGACGCTTGTGATAGGTGGAGAAAAGAAGAGGGACGAAGATCTTTCTTTGAAAGAGGAAAGCAGCAGTTGTGATTGGAGGGTCAAGAAAAGAAGGCAGAGTTTGATATTGATCAATATTCAAAGTGTGCAGTGAGTGACTGAGTGTCGTGCCTCACCTTCCCAGTTCCCACCAAGACTCACAATATTGTAATTACTTATATTACTTATAGTATCATGCCTCACCTTCCCACCAATACTCACAGTATTGTAATTACTTATATTACTTATAGTATCATGCCTCACCTTCCCACCAATACTCACAGTATTGTAATTACTTATATTACTTATAGTATCATGCCTCACCTTCCCACCAATACTCACAGTATTGTAATTACTTATATTACTTATAGTATCATGCCTCACCTTCCCACCAAGACTCACAATATTGTAATTACATATATTACTTATAGTATCATGCCTCACCTTCCCACCAAGACTCACAATATTGTAATTACTTATATTACTTATAGTGTTGTGCCTCACCTTCCCAGTTCCCACCAAGACTCACAATATTGTAATTACTTATATTACTTATAGTATCATGCCTCACCTTCCCACCAATACTCACAGTATTGTAATTACTTATATTACTTATAGTATCATGCCTCACCTTCCCACCAAGACTCACAATATTGTAATTACATATATTACTTATAGTATCATGCCTCACCTTCCCACCAAGACTCACAATATTGTAATTACTTATATTACTTATAGTGTTGTGCCTCACCTTCCCAGTTCCCACCAAGACTCACAATATTGTAATTACTTATATTACTTATAGTATCATGCCTCACCTTCCCACCAATACTCACAGTATTGTAATTACTTATATTACTTATAGTATCATGCCTCACCTTCCCACCAAGACTCACAATATTGTAATTACTTATATTACTTATAGTGTTGTGCCTCACCTTCCTACCAATACTTGCAATATTGTAATTACTTATATTACTTATAGTGTTGTGCCTCACCTTCCTACCAATACTTGCAATATTCAAATGACTTAGGGACAAGGGGGTTTGGTTTCAACATGGGGGGGGGGCACAGCGGGGGGGTGCAGAGGTCCTCCCCCAGGAGATTTGGAGCGTCAAACACTTCATTTCCTGCATTCTGGTGTACCTTTTATGCACTAATTTGTGCCTTTTCTGCATCCATTTATGGTGGAAATGTCTTTAATTATGTAAAAGGAAAAGACAACATTCAGATACCCGCTGACACAAATATAATGCAGTAAGGCTCTCAGGCATATATTTATTCTCCTGTATTATATATAGTTACAGGTAAGAAGGATTTGGGTTTTGAACCCATTAATTTGAGTTGTCTTTCATATTGAATGAATGAATGAATTTGCTATATTATTTGAGGGGGACAAATTTACCTCTTCTCAATATTGAAGGGGACATGTCCCCTGCAACCCCCCCTAAAACTGTGCCTATGTATGGGGATAATGGTGATTGGGATAGACTATGCAGTCTAAAGTAGTCTACTATGTAGCATAAAAACACCTTATCCACCTGTCCATCTTATACCTAGATAGGAGCTAGTCACTGTCCTGATCCCCCCCCCAGACATCTCCACACTGTATACTGCACACCACTTACCAATGAAGAACCAGAAGAAGAGAAATATGGCCAAGATGACTATCAAGAATTTCCAGAAATCAACCTCGCTGCTCTGGCCCGACTTGTCTGGCTCTAGAGCCCACGGCATGGCCCGGGGCATCACCAGCAACAGGGTCACGACCCCTGACACCAGCACATAGACTGGGATGAATGACGCCAGCGGACACGCATACAGGAACACGGCGCCTGTAGGGTGTGAGCATGTGATTAGAGTGGACACTGAAAGTAACAGGTTTTTCCTGTGTTGCGTTTGAACAATTGAACAGATTCTGATACAGTTTCATTAACTGGAAATGTGTGAATGTGTTTTTCAGTAAGTAAGTAAGTAAGTAAGTAAGTAAGTAAGTAAGTAAGTAAGTAAGTAAGTAAGTAAGTAAGTAAGTAAGTAAGTAAGTAAGTAAGTAAGTAAGTAAGTAAGTAAGTAAGTAAGTAAGTAAGTAAGTAAGTAAGTAAGTAAGTAAGTAAGTAAGTACACACTAAAAACAGATGGGTCAATTCTATAACCCAATTTCTTGGTTAATCATGTTGGGTTAAAATTATGGGTTAATTCTCTGAGCATAACCATTATTTGGGTTATTGAGATTTAATTTTGACCCAATTTTGACCCAATTTGTGAGTTATAATAATTATGGGTAAATTTTCTGAGACATAACCCATGTGTTGGGTCAGAGAGCTGGGTGTTTCCGCCGGGATCTGCAAAGCTACACCCCTCCCCCACTGGGAACTATATGTTCCAGTCAGTCAGACGGTCATGTTCACAGTCAACACGGTCCCACGTTCACAGTCAACACGGTCCAACAAACCCTCTTCACGATCACGGAAAAGACTTCACTGACTCAAGGTAAGATCTCGTTTCGTTAGCACAGTATTTATATCTCAACCCATCCATTGTACCTATTGCGTCGTGTTAACCATGCACTGTGAACATTGTGGAACTAAATTAGCTAGCTCTTCACAGCTATCTGTCGTGTCATCAGCTAGCTAGCTAGCTAGCTATCCACCGCAAGTTGCAACTTAGCTACTCATTTCTATAATCGGTTCATCTCTAACCTTGTGAAAATATGTGGTAACCTTTATTAATAAATAAGCCACACGACACAACACATAAATCATTACCGTTCAAGCATGCTACCGAAAGTGACCAAGTCTATGAGTATTACAAAGGTTCTGGCTAGTAGCTAGGCCTAGTTAACCAGTACTAGTAACGTTACTGTTATTGCTAATTTTACCGTGTTTTGGGTTGTAATGATACCAGATTAACTGGAGACTATCTATAGCTGTGTAACGTTATATGATTGATATCTTTATTAACCATATGTGTGTAATAAAGCTGTTGTCCTCTCAATGCGGTGACATAGCTGGTTCGCTAGCTAGCTACATACTGAGATTTAGCGCCATTTTGCGCCATTTTGAGGTCTACATTTGTTATGGTTTGTAACCGACCCCAATCGCACAACACAAGACAGGTATGAGAGTAAGCCAAAACAGGGAATTTATTCAATACAAACAAAAAGCGGCACTGTCCCTTTAAGGGAGAACACAAAAATACTGGAAACAAGGAAATAGGGAAAAATGTGGCACTGTGCCTTTAAGAGGCGAGCAGGCTAAGGGGCTAAGGCTAAAGGACAGGGCCAGGGCAAAAAGGTCAGGGCAGGAACAGGGGCACTGGAGAGGGGGAAACAGGGACAGAGGCCCGGGGAGGCGGGCTGGAGACAGGGACAGAGAAACAGGGTTAAGGCCTTGGACAGGGCGAGGGCCAGAGCTGCTTACAGGGATGGCAGGGTTCAGACGGCGGAGCCTGGCAAGGAGATCCTCCTCGGAAGTGAAGAGACGCATCCTCCCGTGGGATAGGAAGTGATGCACGCCGGCTTGAGCGTCTGGAGTAGGAGCGCGCCGGCTTGAAGAGACGCATCCTCCCGTGGGATAGGAAGCGATGCGCGCCGGCTTGAGCGTCTGGAGTAGGAGCGTGCCGGCTTGAAGAGACGCATCCTCCCGTGGGATAGGAAGCGATGCGCACCGGCTTGAGCGTCTGGAGTAGGAGCGCGCCGGCTTGAAGAGACGCATCCTCCCGTGGGATAGGAAGCGATGCGCGCCGGCTTGAGCGTCTGGAGTTGGAGCGCGCCGGCTTGAAGAGACGCATCCTCCCGTGGGATAGGAAGCGATGCGCGCCGGCTTGAGCGTCTGGAGTAAGAGCGCGCCGGCTTGAAGAGACGCATCCTCCCGTGGGATAGGAAGCGATGCGCGCCGGCTTGAGCGTCTGGAGTAGGAGCGCGCCGGCTTGAAGAGACGCATCCTCCCGTGGGATAGGAAGCGATGCGCGCCGGCTTGAGCGTCTGGAGTTGGAGCGCGCCGGCTTGACGTCTGGAGTGGGACACTGGAAAACCTCCCGTAGAGGATTAGAGAGCGTAGACGGTGTCCCACTCCAGGCAAACGGCGACAGGTGGTGATGGCTGGCACCTCGTCTCACGCCGGAGACGCGGCAGGTGATGGTAACGTCCAGGACTCCATGAACACTGAACACAGAAAAGGATAAAGAGTCCAGAACAAAGAACCAGCATACAGAACGACCCGACAAGGACTGGAGGGGAGGTCCAGGTATTTAAAGCCCTCTGGGGCGCTAATCATAACTTATCACAGCTGTGAAAGGTAGTCCAAGGGTGGGGGCTGGTGAAGAGCAGAGGAGAGTAAAACATCGCGAGGGTGGGGGCTGGTGAGGTGAGGAGACAGGGAATTAAAGGTCCAGGGAAAGGCGAAACCTCACAGTACCCCCCCCTCCACGGGAGCCACCGGGCGACCCAAAAAATCAGACAGCGGGGCAGGGGACACGACAAAGCAACAAACAAAAAAAAACTGGGCCATGCTAGCAGGGGAAGCTACACCTAAAGTGGGCTAGCAGAGGGACAGGGTAGCTGCCAGGGCACTGCTAGCTACAGGGCCTATGCTAGCTGTACTGCTACATTAACATAGAGGCTGCGCTAGCTGCCGGAGCTAGGCTAGCAGACAGGGCTGGAACAGCATGAGAGAACAAGCTAGCTGGAAGGACAGTCCTAGCTGTGGGGAAACTGACCTTGCTAGCTGTAGGGGCAGTCCTAGCAGTGGGGAGACTGACCTTGCTAGCTGAAGGGGCAGTCCTAGCAGTGGGGAAAACTGACCTTGCTAGCTGAAGGGGCAGTCCTAGCAGTGGGGAAACTGACCTTGCTAGCTGAAGGGGCAGTCCTAGCAGTGGGGAAACTGACCTTGCTAGCTGAAGGGGCAGTCCTAGCAGTGGGGAAAACTGACCTTGCTAGCTGAAGGGGCAGTCCTAGCAGTGGGGAAACTGACCTTGCTAGCTGAAGGGGCAGTCCTAGCAGTGGGGAAACTGACCTTGCTAGCTGAAGGGGCAGTCCTAGCAGTGGGGAAACTGACCTTGCTAGCTGAAGGGGCAGTCCTAGCAGTGGGGAAACTGACCTTGATAGCTGAAGGGGCAGTCCTAGCAGTGGGGAAACTGACCTTGCTAGCTGAAGGGGCAGTCCTAGCAGTGGGGAAACTGACCTTGCTAGCTGAAGGGGCAGTCCTAGCAGTGGGGAAAACTGACCTTGCTAGCTGAAGGGGCAGTCCTAGCAGTGGGGAAACTGACCTTGCTAGCTGAAGGGGCAGTCCTAGCAGTGGGGAAAACTGACCTTGCTAGCTGAAGGGGCAGTCCTAGCAGTGGGGAAACTGACCTTGCTAGCTGAAGGGGCAGTCCTAGCAGTGGGGAAACTGACCTTGCTAGCTGAAGGGGCAGTCCTAGCAGTGGGGAAACTGACCTTGCTAGCTGAAGGGGCAGTCCTAGCAGTGGGGAAACTGACCTTGCTAGCTGAAGGGGCAGTCCTAGCAGTGGGGAAACTGACCTTGCTAGCTGAAGGGGCAGTCCTAGCAGTGGGGAAACTGATCTTGCTAGCTGAAGGGGCAGTCCTAGCAGTGGGGAAACTGACATTGCTAGCTGAAGGGGCAGTCCTAGCAGTGGGGAAACTGACCTTGCTAGCTGAAGGGGCAGTCCTAGCAGTGGGGAAACTGGGTAGCTAACCGGGGAGCTAACGAGGCTAACAGGGGAGCTAACAGGGGAGACTAACGAGGCTAACAGGGGAGCTAACAGGCTAACAGGGGAGCTAACAGGGAAGCTAACAGGGGAGCTAACAAGAGAATTAACAGGGGAAACTAAAGGGAGCTTGAGGGAGCTAGAGTGGGTTAGAGGGAACTAAAAAGGGCAAACTCACATACACTGTCTGTGCTGGCTGGGGTCGTCGATGGGTCGGGTCGTACTGTTATGGTTTGTAACCGACCCCAATCGCACAACACAAGACAGGTATGAGAGTAAGCCAAAACAGGGCATTTATTCAATAAAAACAAAAAGCGGCACTGTCCCTTTAAGGGAGAACACAAAAATACTGGAAACAAGGAAATAGGGAAAAATGTGGCACTGTGCCTTTAAGAGGCGAGCAGGCTAAGGGGCTAAGGCTAAAGGACAGGGCCAGGGCAAAAAGGTCAGGGCAGGAACAGGGGCACTGGAGAGGGGGAAACAGGGACAGAGGCCCGGGGAGGCGGGCTGGAGACAGGGACAGAGAAACAGGGTTAAGGCCTTGGACAGGGCGAGGGCCAGAGCTGCTTACAGGGATGGCAGGGTTCAGACGGCGGAGCCTGGCAAGGAGATCATCCTCGGAAGTGAAGAAACGCATCCTCCCGTGGGATAGGAAGCGATGCGCGCCGGCTTGAGCGTCTGGAGTAGGAGCGCGCCGGCTTGAAGAGACGCATCCTCCCATGGGATAGGAAGCGATGCGCGCCGGCTTGAGCGTCTGGAGTAGGAGCGCGCCGGCTTGAAGAGACGCATCCTCCCGTGGGATAGGAAGCGATGCGCGCCGGCTTGAGCGTCTGGAGTAGGAGCGCGCCGGCTTGAAGAGACGCATCCTCCCATGGGATAGGAAGCGATGCGCGCCGGCTTGAGCGTCTGGAGTTGGAGCGCGCCGGCTTGAAGAGACGCATCCTCCCGTGGGATAGGAAGCGATGAGCGCTGGCTTGAGCGTCTGGAGTAGGAGCGCGCCGGCTTGAAGAGACGCATCCTCCCGTGGGATAGGAAGCGATGCGCGCCGGCTTGAGCGTCTGGAGTAGGAGCGCGCCGGCTTGAAGAGACGCATCCTCCCGTGGGATAGGAAGCGATGCGCGCCGGCTTGAGCGTCTGGAGTTGGAGCGCGCCGGCTTGACGTCTGGAGTGGGACACTGGAAAACCTCCCGTAGAGGATTAGAGAGCGTAGACGGTGTCCCACTCCAGGCAAACGGCGACAGGTGGTGATGGCTGGCACCTCGTCTCACGCCGGAGACACGGCAGGTGATGGTAACGTCCAGGACTCCATGAACACTGAACACAGAAAAGGATAAAGAGTCCAGAACAAAGAACCAGCATACAGAACGACCCGACGAGGACTGGAGGGGAGGTCCAGGTATTTAAAGCCCTCTGGGGCGCTAATCATAATTTATCACAGCTGTGAAAGGTAGTCCAAGGGTGGGGGCTGGTGAAGAGCAGAGGAGAGTAAAACATCGTGAGGGTGGGGGCTGGTGAGGTGAGGAGACAGGGAATTAAAGGTCCAGGGAAAGGCGAAACCTCACAACATTTCCATCATCTCTCTAATGTCCCGCGATTCGGGCATCAATTTACAACATCCTATACTAAATTAAGCAGTAGACTGCGGAAGCCAGACATGTGGTGAGGCTTTTTACACCTGAAATCAGTGCTAAATATTCTAGGCTGCTATGTCAGCAAGTATACTTGGCCTATCGTTCACACGTGGCTGAGTACTTGGGCATGAGGCATTAATTAATTGCAGATGTGTTCATTTCCACATTGCTTTCTCTTTTGTTTCAGGCCAGTCTTGATGGACAGCTTTGTCGCAGAAAAGCTTATTGAGTGGCAATTGCCAGAGCTCACAGACAGTTTTAAAGGTCAGAATTTTTACTTTCTTGACCATGAAAATGTTTCCATGACAAAGCAGTATTGTATAGGGTTTCAACACACATGCAGGCACACACACAGTATTCTGTTCTTCATCTTGGTTCTCTGGTCCTGCCAGCCTGGTCCTGTGTTGGAGTTAGCTGCCACTGGATGGCACTGAAATTACTGTAAAAGTATTTTTGTTTTCTGTCTTTGTCTTTCAGATCAAGATATCGATGAGGAGGCGTTTCACCTTTTAGATGGCGAAACAATCCGGAACCTCATCCCCAAAATAGGCCCCAGGCTCAAGTTTTCAAAACTTTACAGAGAATTTGTAAGTGATCACTAAGTGTTCTAACATCAAGGCAGATGGCGTATACATGCTTTAAATGCAAAAGGCTAATTCCTGGTGATGCCAAGTCTCTCTTTTCACATTTACGAGTAGCACACAATATAATACAAGACTGATGCAGAGGGCTTCCAAGGTTCTTTAAATCATTCTTACTTATTACAGAGGGCTTGTTTCCCACATCACAAAAGCCATAATCAAAGCTGGTGATACGATAGTTTAGCTTATCTAGTGAGATAAGCTTTTGTTCTATGAGTGCATTTAACACAAGTTTAAATTCGTATGGCCCTACCCCTTCGAGGATGTCATGCATTATGTCCAGTGCCATATTGTCCGTAACATGATAAAAAGACAGACTGTTGAGGACACTGTCTCTTTTAAGGCCTGTCTGAGAGTGGTTGTCTGTCCGTAAATCCTCTGCGTGAGTATTCACATCTCGGGACAGCGTATCGTCTACCTGTGTCTGTACTTTCAAGACATCTCTGTGTATTTTGCATAAACGGCACACATGGTTCCCCGAAAAACTCTCTATGTAACCAAGTATTGCGTTCAATCCTAAATTGTCTCCCACTACCTGAACAACGGCGAATTTGACAACGCCTTGGAAGATAGGCGTGTTAACAGTTATGCCATCCCTCTCAAGACACTTTAGTTCTTCCACAATAGGGCGCAACACTGCATCAATGCCATAGGTTTTTGCATCATCTGATTTATAGACTGCCAACAAGAAGTGTGACTGCAAATTGGATAGGATGTCTGGTGGCAAACTCTTCAAGATAAAATATATAAATCCTAACTTGTGAGCCCCAGTCTTTGACCCGAGGGGGTTCACAGTTTCACAATCATCATTGTATAACAGCAATGGGATTGACACCTCTTTCAAAAAGAGTGGAGGATTTTTACAGAAATCTCCATCAAATATATCCTGAAGAGCATCACTCTCTCTCTCTGTTGCCATTACATCATGGCCTGTAAAACACCAGGAAGCTCCAGTATCTTGACCAGAAGACGCTTTAGTGGGATACGCTGAAAGGTATCAGTCAGAGCAACTTGTTGAACGGTGCCAGTGGCAGAGTCTCTCCGCTGTACAAAGGTTTGGTTATCGGAGAAACACTCCTCAATTGGCTGGATGAAGTTCCCAGAGTTAGTAAAATATCAGTTTGACATGAAAGCACTTTTTGATGTCCACACGCCGTGACATGTATATGCAACAAGTGTAATAAATGTTGAAGTTAAATGTATTCTACGCCTCGGTCTGTTCTTTTCATTGATTTCAGCACATTTAGACTGTTATACCTTTCAATCAAGCATCTGTGCCAACCTAATGTAGTGTACTAACTATAGCAGTTGTGTTAATAGGCCCTTTTCACAGCAGCCATCTTGACACAGCAGGGTAAACCTACATCATGTGAACCAGACTGACACATGTGTAACTAATCATGTTGCTGTGTCCATCTGTTGGTCAATCGTTGTCAATCTGGCTCACAAGATGGCTGCTGTGAATAGGGTCTATTTGACCCTTTTGATGTAACCCAAGATTCAGTCAAAGCAACTATTTTGACCCTTAAAATGGGTCGTTTGTATAACCCAATACGGGGTCAAATCAACTAGGAGGTTGGGTTATTTTGACCCTTAAAATGGGTCGTTTGTATAACCCAATATGGGGTCAAATCAACTTAGAAGTTGGGTTATTTTGACCCTTAAAATGGGTTGTTGGTATAACCCAATATGGGCTCAAATCAACTTGGAAGTTGGGTTATTTTGACCCTTAAAATGGGTTGTTGGTATAACCCAATATGGGGTCAAATCAACTTGGAAGTTGGGTTATTTTGACCCTTAAAATGGGTCGTTGGTATAACCCAATATGGGGTCAAATCAACTTGGAAGTTGGGTTATTTTGACCCTTAAAATGGGTCGTTGGTATAACCCAATATGGGGTCAAATCAACTTGGAGGTTGGGTTATTTTGACCCTTAAAATGGGTTGTTAGTATTCGTTTATTTGACCCAAGTTATGGGTCAAATGAAATAACCAATAATATTGGGTCAAATTAACCCACACACTGGTCGGGCCCTTTTTGACCAGTGAATTGGGTCAAAAATAACCCAAATTGGGTCAAATTTGACCAATCTGTTTTTAGTGTGTAAGTAAGTAAGTAAGTAAGTAAGTAAGTAAGTAAGTAAGTAAGTAAGTAAGTAAGTAAGTAAGTAAGTAAGTAAGTAAGTAAGTAAGTAAGTAAGTAAGTAAGTAAGTAAGTAAGTAAGTAAGTAAGTAAGTAAGTAAGTAAGACTTTATTTATATAGCACCCTTCCCAGCACAAATGCTCAGTGCTTTACAAGTTTAAAAACAAAAGAATGAACAAGGCAATTCATAAAAACATACTATATAAAAACTGTGAAAACAGAGCTTTGCAAGTTTAAAAACAAAAGAATAAACAGGGCAAATCATAAAAACATACAATATAAAGACAGGCACGGACAGAAGAAACTAAATCACCAGTTCATGTGTGTACGTGGCCAAACGCCAACCTGAACAGGTGGGTTTTCAGCTGCCCTCTCTCTGGCAATATGTTCCAGTCAGAAGAACAACGAAACTTCAACGTTTCATACATTTCAATATTTCTTCTTTTTCTCATCACAACCAATCATAAAACCTACAGGAATAGTGGAGACATGTTTAGTAGGGGTGTAACGATTCGACCTCACAACGATTCGAAAAAAATATATATATTTTTTTTTATTTAGATTATTTTCGATTAATTTCGATTATAATCGATTCTAACATATTCAAATCGATGCATTTCGATTAATCGATGCATCGTTACACCCCTAATGTTTAGTATTGGCTGTGACTGCACTTACCCATGGTGATTTGGACAATTGAAAAAGCACCTCCAACGAGTGTGGTACCCACTAAACAGGAATGAAAGAGATACAGATCATACAGACACAGTTTTTAATTAATGGAAATAAGCTATCTGAGGTGAAGGTGTATCGTAGGCTTGTGCATCACATCATTCTTAGTTGTAAGTAATAATCTTCAACATTTTCATATAAAGAAATGTCTATTTTGCCACTCTCTATCACCAGTTGATATAACACAATAGTGATTCTATCTATGCCCAGTTCATGAATGCTTTTACATTACTGTTCTCAAGATGGAAAGCAAGTCAATACAGTGTGAAAACACCACAGCAATGATTGCTTATCACCAATAGATGTCGCCAAAACAAACAAACATTTGGATCTTGTGGATTACCACTTTAATTACTCAAAATACATACCACATCCAGTAGACGGCCTACAGTGATTGCTGCTTGGCATCTGGTGAAAATCCGCTATGTTTGGTTCGATTGGAACATCGTCGTTGTCAATCATCACATCTCCCATTTTGAAACAGGTAAACAGTAGTTATTCTAGAAGAGAGAAAAATATGTGTCAATTGTATATTTTTACGATTTGTTCTAGTAGTCTACACAGTAACCTAGTAATCTACACTGTAAAGGCCAATGAGTGTTCTTGTTATAGATTATTATTGTTATTATTAGTATTATTATTATCTATATATTATATTATATATTAGATCTATGCACTGTTTTTAGACTGTCTTATTTATGTTTGGACACTAGAGGGCTCACCACCCATTACAGCCCACTCCTATAAATGGCCAAGGTGATCACTGTAATCTTGTGCACCTGTGTTAGGATACAATTTTCTACCTGTTTCACTGCTGTTTCACTGAATGAATGAATGAATGAATGAAAACTTTATTTAACAGATTGCAGTATGGGTACAATACAGTACGGCTCAATACATACAATTGTTAAGGGGATGCAGACCTGAGAAAGACGTTTGTCTTGTTTCCATCAGGGTCCCCCATTTTCAATTCATATAGACATTTATGACATACACACCATACATGACATTTATGGCATAGGGACATATAGGTATTTAGTACTGATACATTTGTGACATAAACGGTATTCAAATATACAACTGTTACCCCTAGATCCTGACAGAGTATATACATATGATGGGGAGGGGACTGTACATTAGGAGGGGGTGGGTGGGTGGGAGAGAAATATACATACGGCGGGGAGGGAATATATACATGCGGTGGGGAGGAGACTGTCTATTAGGAGGTGGTGGGGGTTTTGGGCATTTACGGTGGCCAGTTTCGAATTGCAGCCTCCCGTGAAACAACTGTTTCACTGCTGTTTCACTGTTGGATCTGAGCAATTGACAACTGTTCTGTTTAAACCCTTCATTCACTATCATTTACCTTTGGACAACAATAAACCCTGTAAACCGAACCGGCTGCAACTTTGGACATTCAATTCATTCAACATCACAACTTTGGGACTGAGTAGGATAAGTAAATGCGGGTGCATCGTGGACGCTTGTCTATTCATTGGGGAGCGACAAGCGGCCACTACAAAGTAGAAAATTACCTAATGGAAGAAGGACGTGTGCTGAGTGAGTACAAGGCTGGAAAACTCCTCACGAAAAAAGGACGTGAGTAAAGTATAGGACAACTTTCCTCACTAATGAAAGAGAGGTAAGAAGATTTGAAACCTCTGTTATTGGATTACCTGAGATTGAAATGGAGGAGGAGGATCCTTACGTCAGACTAATTAATTGTGGATTATGGAACAAGTTTCAAGTTTCTTTAATAGTTGTCATACAGAAGTACAGAATACTTTTATACAAAATGCTTCTTACTGTTGCGCTCCAGAGACTGTGCAAGACAAGATAAGTATGAAATAAAATAACATAGTAAAATTAGAAGTAAAAAAAATAATGAAAAAAAAAAAAAAAACGAGGTCACAGTGTTCAGTTTAGACATATGTACAATGTTCGATGCAGAATAGACGTAGTTACCATACAATATACAATACTGTGCAGTGTACTAATATACAATACTATATAGTGCAAGGCAGAAATGGAGAAATGGGACGAGGTGCAATTTAGGTACAATTCACAGTAGGTGTACGAGTTGTAGTGCAAATCCTTTATCAATAAATATAAAGTGTAAGTGTGTTTGTGTGATCTAAAGTGTGGAGAGTGGGTGCTGCAGTGTGTTGTTTGTTTGAGTGAGTGTGTGCGTGTGGGTGTGTGTGCTGTGTGCATTTGATGGTTGTTGCATAGTGATTATTGTTCGTTTAGCAGCCTGATGGCCTGGGGATAGAAGCTTCTTCTGAGTCTTTCTGTGCTCGCCTTAAGACTCCGGTATCGCTTGCCTGACCGCAGCAGTTCAAAGAGGCAGTTGTTCGGGTGGCTCGAGTCCTTAATAATTCTCTTAGCCTTCCCCTTGCACCGCTTGTTGTAAATGTTCTGGAGGGTGGGAAGCCCCCCTCCAATTGTGCGTTCGGCTGAACGTGTCACTCTTTGTAGTCTGCTACGGTCTTGTGCAGTGCTATTCCCAAACCAGGAGGTGATGTTGCCGGTCAGGATGCTCTCTATTGTACATGAGTAGAAGTTCCTAAGGATCTTCTGACTGACTTGGAACTTCCTTAGGCGCCTGAGGAAGTAGAGGCGTTGTCGTGCCTTCTTCACAACACTGTCAATGTGTGTGGTCCATGTCAAGTCCTCGGATATGTGGGCTCCGAGGTACTTGAAACTGTTCACTCTCTCAACCGGTGCCCCGTCGATGCTGAGGGGGCTGTAGTCCTTGACCCCCGACCTCCTGAAGTCCACAATCATCTCTTTTGTTTTGCTGACGTTCAGGGAGAGGCAGTTCTCCTGACACCACTGTGACAGGTTCTCTACCTCTTCCAGGTAGGCCCTTTCGTCGTTGGCAGAGATCAGGCCCACCACTACTGTGTCATCAGCAAATTTGATGATGGTGTTGTTGTTCCGCTGTGCTACGCAGTCATGTGTGTACAGGGAGTAGAGGAGGGGGCTCAGAACACAGCCCTGGGGGGCCCCTATGTTGAGCGTGATGGATGAGGAGGTGCAGTTGCCGGCTCTTACCACCTGGGGTCTGCCCGTCAGGAAGTCCAAGACCCACTGGCAGAGGTCATAGTTCAAGCCCAGGTCCCTGAGCTTGGCTATGAGTTTGGAGGGGACTATGGTATTGAATGCTGAGCTGTAGTCGATGAACAGCATTCTCACATAGTTCCCCTGCCTCTTGTCCAGGTGTGATGCTGCTGTGTGCAGCACATGGGCTATGGCGTCCTCCGTGGACCTGTTGGGGCGATATGCAAATTGCAGAGGGTCCAGGTTGATGGGGAGGGAGGAACAGATGTAGCCCTTCACTAGCTTCTCAAAGCACTTCATGGCTATGGAGGTGAGGGCTACAGGGCGGTAGTCGTTGAGGCAAGCGGGCGTAGATTTTTTGGGTACAGGGATGATGGTGGACTTCTTCAGACAGGTGGGGATGACAGCCTGTTCCAAGGACAGGTTGAAGATGTCAGTGAATACCGGGGCCAGTTGGTCGGCACAGACTTTTAGGACGCGGCCGGGGATGCCGTCCGGTCCTGCTGCCTTCCTGATATTCACTTTTTTAAAGATCCGTCTCACCTCATGCTCTGTTACCCTGAACACTGAGTCTCCATCAGCAGACCCCCCCCCCCCCCGGAATGGAATGGAAGCCGTATTAAATGGAACGGATTGGATGCCGTATTATGTTGAACCATCGCAATTAATGCCATCTGGACGTATGGAAATGAAATTGTTTGCTTGGACATCGCGGATGTGTGGCAAATAAATTCCCAGTTCCATATAGCCCTACATAAATAACATGTCTGAAGCCAAGATGAGGCCAACCAGTCATGGAGGTAGTAAAACAGCCTCTATGATTAGAAAGGCTAAAGCTGAAAAGGCAGGCCTGATGACACGTTTTGCCTATTTAAAGAAAAGGCAAGAGCTCGAGAAGCAGCAAGCAGCTATAAGGGCCTTACAAGAGGAGCTTGAGCTGCAAACTAACATCGAAGCCATAGCTGCAAAAATAAGAACATTGTCAAGTTTAGAGGAACAAAATCAACGGTATAATCAAATCTTGACTGAAAGGCGCAGCAAGGAATTAGATGAATATCATATTAATAACGCTGAAAATGTGTGTATTAATCACTGTGATGATTTCACCTCCAAGGAGTGCAGGTACAAAATACTTAAACTCCCCTTTAAGCCAAAGTTGGGGTCGGAGTCCAAAGGCGAGGACGACGATGAAGATGGGGACGACGATGACGAGTCGATCCCCATTTATGTCCCCTCCAGGGAGTGGATGATAAAGAGCGACGTCGATGATGAGGAAGAAGAGGACGACGAAGCAAGCGCGCCTCATGTTCCCTCCAAGGAGTGGATGGTGGAGGGTGACCTGCTGAGTCCTACCCAGAGACTTCCTCCGAAGGAACCAGATGACAATGGTGAGGAAGAGGACGGCGTCGATGATGATGGTGGTGAGGAGGACGGCGTCGATGAGGAAGAAGAGGACGACGTCGATGACGTCAATGATGAGGAGGACGCAGCAGACGAAAACAAACTGCAAAGGCAACATGATGAGGAGGAGGACAGTGAGGAAGAGGACAGTGATGAAGAGGAGGACGCCGATGACGAAGGCAGAGAGGAAGAAGCAGTGACAGAGGAAATCACTGTGTCAGACGCCGAGAGGGAGAGGTACAGTGTGGCAGCTGTGGGGGAGAGTGCTGCAGAGGAAATGCAGGAAGAACCTGAAACAGCACCAGCAAAACCAACCATTGACTCTGCTACATGGGCACCTGATGAAGACGAGGATGAGGAGGATGATGAGAGAGAGAATCAGATGACTCCACAGATGAGGAACGTACTGGGAAACCAGATGATGTGTGCGGCTGCAGCTCCTCAGAGAGTGAGGCAGAGGAGGAGGAAGATGCACATAAGGAAGATGCACACAACAGGGCCACTACTGAACCTCCAGTGTTTAAAACGAGAGCTCTCAGAAGCAGGACAGCAGCAGTCGCAGCCAGTCCAGGAGGGCTGACCGGGCGGCACCGTCCGGAGGAGGAGAGGGACGGCAGCATGGAGGTGCGGTCTCTCCCTAAATACAGGCAGCAAGTCACTTGCCCAACTCGGGGAGTGAACACTCTGGATCACTGCTACTGTACTATTCGGCAGGCCTACCATTCTGTCCCCCGTGCTGCACTGGGCAACAGTGATCATCATCTCATCCACCTGATCCCTCGCTACAGGCAGAGATTAAAACAATCAAAACCTGTAGTGCGGAGCTTCAGAGTGTGGTCCAGTGAGGCATGCGAGTGTCTCCGCGCCTGGCTGGAGAGGGCAGGCTGTGACCAGGACTTTGTTGAGTGGGCGGGGCCTGAGGCTGGTAACAACCTGGATGACTACACAGACACTGTGACATCCTTCATCAGCCTCGGCGAGGAGGTGTGTGTCCCCCTCCGCACTAGGAAGATCTACAACAACAACAAACCCTGGTTTTCAGCCCAACTCAGGCGGCTGAGGTCGGAGAAGGAGGTGGCCAGGCTCAGTGGTGATGCTCATCGGTTCAGGCAGGCCAAGTACAAGTTCGCCAAAGAGGTGAGGGAGGCGAAACTTCGCTTCTCAGAGAAACTGCGGCAGCAGCTCTCTGAGGGGAATTCCTCCTCCGTTTGGAAAGGCCTCAAGACCATTACAAACTACAAGCCGAAGTCACCACAGGCGCCTGATAACCTCCCCCTGGCGAACGAGCTAAACACATTTTACTGTAGGTTTGAGAAAGAGGTTCCCCCCCGCCCTCTTCCTTCACCCACTCGGTCACAACCTCCATCCCCCCACCCCAGTGGGCCCCCCCCCCCCACATCCCCCCCCCCCCTCTCTCTGTCAGTGTGAGAGAGGTGAAACGGCTGTTTTCCAGTCAGAATCCCCGGAAGGCGGCCGGCCCGGACTCTGTCTCCCCCTCTGCCCTGAAGCACTGCGCTGACCAGCTCGCACCGGTGTTTACCACCATTTTTAATGCATCGATGGAGCTGTGTCACGTCCCAGCATGCTTCAAGGCCTCAACCATCATCCCCGTCCCCAAGAAGGCCAAGGTCACGGGCCTTAATGACTACAGACCTGTCGCCCTGACCTCTGTGGTCATGAAGGTCCTGGAGCGCTTTGTCCTGGCCCACCTGAAGCTCATTACTGATCCTGTGCTCGACCCGCTGCAGTTCGCGTACAGAGCCAACAGATCCACAGAGGATGCATGGCTCTGCACTACACGCTGGAACATCTGGACTACGCGGGCAACTATGTCAGGATCCTGTATGTGGACTTCAGCTCGGCCTTCAACACCATCCTTCCACCCATCCTGGAGCACCAGCTATCCCTGCTGCAGGTGCCGGCCTCCACTCGCAGGTGGATTACCGACTTCCTGTCCAACAGGTCTCAGCGGGTGAGGCTGGGGAAGAGCATTTCCAGCTCCAGGTCCACCAGCACCGGTTCCCCGCAGGGCTGCGTTCTATCCCCACTACTGTTCTCCCTGTACACAAACAGCTGTGCCTCTCTACACCCCTCGGTCAAACTCCTGAAATTCGCTGACGACACCACCCTGGTGGGTCTCATCTCCAGGGGGGACGAGTCGGCCTACAGGAGGGAGATCGAGAGGCTGCAGAGCTGGTGCAGCTGCAACAACCTGGAGCTCAATGCTCAAAAGACAGTGGAGATGGTAGTGGATTTCAGGAAGAAAGCAGCCCTGCCCCCTCCCATCATACTGGGAGGCACTCAGGTGACCTCCGTGGAGTCATGCCGATTCCTCGGCATGACCATCTCCCGGGATTTGAAGTGGGAGCTCAACATCACGGGCCTGCTCAAGAAGGCCCAGGGGAGGATGTTCTTCCTCCGGCAGTTGAAGAAATATAAACTGCCGAGGACCATGATGGCCCAATTCTACACGGCCATCATTGAGTCCATCCTCACCCACTCCATCATCTCCTGGTTCCCTGCTGCAGCGGCAAAAGATCTTGCCAAGCTGCAGCGGGTGATTCGCTCCGCGGAGAGGGTGATCGGCTGTCCCCTGCCCTCCCTCAGGTCCCTGCACGACTCCAGGGCGCTGAAGAGGGCGAGAAAGATCATGGCCGACCCCTCCCACCCCGGTCACAGCCTCTTCACCCTGCTCCCCTCTGGGAGAAGGCTGAGGATCCCAAAGGCTGTGAAAGCTCGACACAGACTGAGCTTCTTCCCCTCAGCCGCCAGGCTGATCAATGCCTCAGGCCCCCCCCCCCCCCCCCCCCCCCCCCCTCGGTACCCCCCCCCCCCCCCCCCCCCCCCCCCCTCTGCCCCCAAGTGACACTGGCTCAATGACATTGACTGCACTGCACTAGTCCGTACTGGATCTCTGCACACTTCACTTTATATATATATATATATGTATTTTATTTATTGATTAATCCCCCACTGCACTGTTTTCGTTTCTTGTCTGTGTTGGTGTTTGTTTACTGTGAAAAAAGAAAGAATGCATACACCGTATTGCTGCAACAATTACCAATGTGTTTTACACAAATGGCTCAATAAAGGAATCTGAATCTGAATCTGAATCTGAATCTCCCGAGACATGGCTCTGCTCTGCAAGGACCTGCTGAGGACGGGAGTGTTGGAGGAGATGACGAGCCGGTGGAGGAGCAACTGCCTAAACAAGCTTATCAAGTGAAGCCCATGGAAGCCCATGGTGTTACCGGGGCCGGTGATGGCCAAACACTTTTGGATATGCCAGTTTCCAAAAGGAGAAACTACAAAAGACGACGGCATAAAGGAAACCTGCAGGGAAGAATGGCTGAAACCTCCCGACCGACTTACCGCAGAAAGTCCTGACGACCCCGATGGAGTCTCACAACCAGTGGACATTGGCTGTATGCCTATCAGAGCTATAGGGCTCTGTTGAACTTTGAATATACATTGGCTATAAGCCTATCAGAGCTATATGGCTCTGTTTGTTAAAATAAAATAAAAAATAAAAACACTTTGAATATTATCATTGAGTTTCCTTGACTGTTATTCGAATTACTAATTAATTTGTTCTTCCCATGCACAGGGACAACAAGCGAAAACCAGAGACCCAGTCAAGCTTCTTCGTGTTTAGAACTATGATTTGAGATTGATTATTATTGAGGATTGCAGGCTATAATGAACACTCACCCGACCATGTTATTTATTTTGTAATTGTGTAGGCACAATTAGGGGCCGTTGTAAAGGCCAATGAGTGTTCTTGTTATAGATTATTATTGTTATTATTAGTATTATTATTATCTATATATTATATTATATATTAGATCTATGCACTGTTTTTAGACTGTCTTATTTATGTTTGGACACTAGAGGGCTCACCACCCATTACAGCCCACTCCTATAAATGGCCAAGGTGATCACTGTAATCTTGTGCACCTGTGTTAGGATACAATTTTCTACCTGTTTCACTGCTGTTTCACTGTTTCACTGCTGTTTCACTGTTGGATCTGAGCAATTGACAACTGTTCTGTTTAAACCCTTCATTCACTATCATTTACCTTTGGACAACAATAAACCCTGTAAACCGAACCGGCGGCAACTTTGGACATTCAATTCATTCAACATCACAACTTTGGGACTGAGTAGGATAAGTAAATGCGGGTGCATCGTGGACGCTTGTCTATTCATTGGGGAGCGACAAGCGGCCACTACATACACAGTAACCTAGTAGTCTACACAGTAACCTAGTAATCTACACAGTAACCTAGTAATCTATACAGTAACCTAGTAATCTACACAGTAACCTAGTAATCTACACAGTAACCTAGTAATCTACACAGTAACCTAGTAGTCTACACAGTAACCTAGTAATCTACACAGTAACCTAGTAATCTACACAGTAACCTAGTAGTCTACACAGTAACCTAGTAATCTACACAGTAACCTGTAATCTACACAGTAACCTGTAATCTACACAGTAACCTAGTAGTCTACACAGTAACCTAGTACTCTACACAGTAACCTAGTAATCTACACAGTAACCTAGTAATCTACACAGTAACCTAGTAATCTACACAGAACTACATAGTAACCTAGTAATCTACACAGTAACCTATTAATCGACACAGTAACTAGTAATCTACACAGTAACCTAGTAATCTACACAGTAACTAGTAATCTACACAGTAACCTAGTAGTCTACACAGTAACCTAGTAATCTACACAGTAACCTAGTAATCTACACAGTAACCTAGTAATCTACACAGTAACCTAGTAGTCTACACAGAACTACACAGTAACCTAGTAATCTACACAGTAACCTATTAATCTACACAGTAACTAGTAATCTACACAGTAACCTAGTAATCTACACAGTAACTAGTAATCTACACAGTAACCTAGTAATCTACACAGTAACCTAGTAATCTACACATAACTACATAGTAACCTAGTAATCTACACAGTAACCTATTAATCTACACAGTAACTAGTAATCTACACAGTAAACTAGTAATCTACAGAGTAACCAAGTAATCTACACAGTAACCTAGTAATATACATAGTGACCTAGTAATCTACACAGTAACCTAATAATAATACATTTATTTTATGTAGCGCCTTACATACAGTATGATATCTCAAAACACTTTACAGACATTGTATTACAGTACATGGACAAACACAGTACAAACTTTCACAATGACAACATGGTGGGGATACTACAGAGAAAGGGAGTCCGCTTAGAGACTACAAATGTAAATAAATAATAATAATAAAAAATAAATAATATATAGGTATGTACAGATGTGTAAATGTAAGTGATGCAGGGGTTGGAGGGTCAGGAGTGAGGGTATGCAAGGTTGAACAGGTGGGCCTTGAGGTGGGACTTAAATGTTTCTACGGATGGGGCTTCTTGGATGTGTGATGGGAGTTGATTCCAGAGTCAGGGAGCGGAGGAGGAGAATGATTTGTTTTCTGTGGACTTAAGGCGGTAGTGTGGTGTGCTCAGAAGGGCTAAATTGGATGAGCGGGTGGGAGTGAAGTGTTGAAGGAGGTTGTAGATGTAGGCAGGTGCTAGGGAGTGGAGGGCTTTGTAAGTGAGGAGACAGATCTTAAAGTCAATCCTATACTTAACAGGGAGCCAGTGAAGTGAGGAGAGGACTGATGATGCAGGCTGAGGTGTTCTGAACTAGTTGAAGTTTATGGAGGGATTTAGATGTTGAGCCAATGAGCAATGCATTACAGTAATCTAGACTGGAGAAAATGAGGGCATGAACCAGCTTTTCAGTGTCTGAGGGGGACAGTAGTGGTCTAATGCGTGAAATGTTCCTGAGGTGAAAGTAACATGTCTTGGTGATGTTATTGATGTGTGGTTCAAATGATAGTTTGGGGTCAAATAGAACACCCACATTTTTCACGTGGGGGAGGTTGAGCGGTGATTGATTGAATGAAGATTTTATTAACAGATTGCAGAATGGGTACTGTTGTAGCCAATTTTATGATCTTTCTGCGGTTACTTTATTGAATGAAGGCACTGTGTTATTGTGAAGGTGTTGACTAATTAGCTGGGCAGTGGGCATAGGAGGTGGGGCTCAGATGTTCTCAGGCACAGCCTATATGTATGTGTTCACAGGTGGGCAGCGGGAGGGAATTGGGTAATCATCACAGGGAAGCCACACAGTTTTTCAACCGTGCGTGTTTGTTTGTTTTCAGTTATTTTGAGTTACTTTTCAGGTTTACTTTGCAGCACTAGTCATTTGTTTAAGTTACAGTTTAAACACAGAGTTTACGTTATGCTTTGCTTTTTCCACTCTGCAAGCAAAAATAAAACTTTTAAACGCACTCAACGAGAAGACATCATTTATTATCAACAAGCACCACGCGTTGGAAAGAGCTTCGTACCATATTCCCTCACTGGCATATTTTTGTTGTTGGGTTGCCCTTACAGGTACAATACAGTACGGCTCAATACACACAATTGTTAAGGGGATGCAGACCAGAGAAAGACTTTTGTCTTGTTTACATCAGGGTCCCCCATTTTCAATTCATACTGAATTGTAAGTAAGGGTGCAATTAGCACAGTGCAATCCATTCTTTGTGGATCTAGCCCCATGTGTCCTGAAGATGTGGCAGAGGGGTAACATATATAGAGTAGAGCATAGGTGTCAAACTCATGGCCCGCGGGCCAAATGTGGCCCGCCACGTCATTTGATGTGGCCCCCCAAGAGCTCTGGTAAAAAAAAAAAAAACGTGCAATCCATTCTTTGTGGATCTAGCCCCATGTGTCCTGAAGATGTGGCAGAGGGGTAACATATGTAGAGGGAGAAAAGTATGGGACCAAGGACTGAGCCTTGGGGGACACCAGATGTAACAGGGAAAGAAGTTGAGGTATGACTGGCTGCGTTTACATGGACGGTTTATTCCCCTTTTCATTCGGAATTAACGTTCAATCCTATTTAAAGTTATCATGTAAACATCTGAAAATACTTAATTCCGAATGAAAATGGCCATTCCGAAATAAAATCCATTCCGATGTAAGTGGCCTGTTTATTCCGTTTATCATTCCGAATTAAAGCTTTTTCTGTCCATGTACCCAGCTTTTCACGCATTTTTCGGAATTAGTTTCTCCCGGTCTTTCTGCGCATCACATTCTGCGCATGATCAAGCAGGCTACATGAACTATCAGCCACTGCTGTGTGACGAGGCTTGGTGTTTGTTCACCCCCGCTGCAGTGGCGAATCCTTATGGAAGCCAACGGAAGCCATGCCTCCCTATTAAAATATGAATTAATATCAAATATGAAATATGAAAAAAAAAATATATATATATAGTTTACATTATTTTTCATCTGTGTTATAATTTTATTTATTTTTTTAAATGTCTCCCTCTTCTCCTTCTCACTCCCTCTAACACACTGTCACTGTGCTCACTGCAGCTATAGAGGAGAGGAGGCAGGGGGTAGGTCTCTTTCTCCAGCCTCAACCATGTGATTCATGTATCTAGAGTCCAAATCCGATCCTAGCCAATCAGATTCGAGCTGACTGCCACACCCTAAAAGTTTAAAACGGGGCTGTGAGAAGAATCCTGAGTGTGGCCTCCCCTCTGCACACCTCCCCTCTGCACTCTGAACATTGTATTAACCCGTGACTGCTCCCACGGGCCGAATATTGCCCCGATCCTCGCGAGATTAAATCCACGGGTACCTCTCGGCGTGCCGAAGCTTTTCCTAAATCACTTCCATCATCGAAAACGAGGGGAAAAGGTCGGCTCGCGACCCTGAATATGTCGCGTGATTTTAAAAACGCTGTATTAAGTGAGCCTATTATGGGATCCACGCGAGCTTTCTATCGTGGAAACATCTGGGCGTCCCGCAACTTTTACTCATTCACATGTAGCCCCGAAAATGCTTAGAAAAGGAAAACCGAAAGCGTGGAATAAACTCGCCGAAACGGAAAAGTGTCCCACGGGCGCGCCGTGATTCCGATCCGCGTGAAAATATTCACGGCCATAGAGGAGACCGTGGGACACCTTTTTGCAAGAATATGTGTCTCGAATTTGCTCCCGCGCGGCGCGCAAAATCGTGCAAGGAAAAATCTGACCAAAAATGAACCAATGCTCCAGCAGTATTAATGACCCTGATGTAAACAAGACAAACGTCTTTCTCTGGTCTGCATCCCCTTATACAATTGTGTGTATTGAGCCGTACTGTATTGTACCCATTCTGAAATCTGTTAAATAAATAAAAAGAAAGTTTGACTGGCCGCCGAGCCATACTGTAGTGTGCATGGTGACTGCTTGACTTAAAAAAAAAAAAAGAAAAAAAAAATATTAATAAAAATATTTAATAATTTTTTTTGTAATAATTTTTTTTTTGCTTCCCCTGTTATTGTACCCACGCGACGCCACTGCCCCGCTGTCTAAACACTCCTGCTTTCCAATTGACAGCTTACGCATCGATGCGCTTTGTGAAGGCATTTCATCTTCTACTCCAGTCAGGGACGCGAGAAGTCCGCAGGGAGTGGGGGTGCTGAGATATCGATCGTTTTTGATAATTTTTTTTTTTTTTATATGATTTTTTTTTTTTATATAAAATATATATATTATATAATTATACTTGTAGTTGTATTGTCTGCGAGACATCGCCACCACGCAACACGTCAAAATGCTCGCTATCTGCAAACAGCTCCACTGTCTGTCACGTCATAACCAACACTCTCGTTCACTAGAGAGGATACTATGATGAATTGAAAATGGGGGACCCTGGTCCCTGATGTAAACAAGACGAAAGTCTTTCTCTGGTCTGCATCCCCTTAACAATTGTATGTATTGAGCTGTACTGTACTGTACCCATTCTGCAATCTGTTAATAAACTTTTCAATCAAACTTTTCAATCAAAACCGCTGCCCAACTCCGCGCTCTGAGCGTGCGACGGTGCGAGACAATTAACCGCTCTGATGCACACATCACAGCCCAGCTTACCTATAAAGCTGGGAACGAGGTTTTTACAGTTTACCCCACCTGGCTGTTGCGCCTCCTCCCTCTGCAATTCGTTCCCCGCATACATGATCGCCGGCATGGAAAAGGTCTTCGATCACCCTCCCGGGGGCTCGGATAGTTCCGCTGGCTTGTTCATATATTCCTTACTGCGAATTCAGCGTCCCAAAAGTCCGAAACTATCCCAGCCGCTGTGTCTATTTTTTTTACCAACGGATTTCCAGTTCCGCGTTGACGCTTCCAGGCCGCGTCTATTCGAATCCCAACCGGTTCATGCGTCGGCTACATGCTGTTAATAACACTGAATTATCGAGACAGCGCCCCTATGACGATCTGAATGAATTCCAAGAGTAGGGTAAATCTGCAGTGCCGTTCCGCTCTGTGACATGAGTAGCCTCGGTTACAAATTTGGAATAAAATCCAAAACAACCTTGCAGTTGCAGTTACACTCCCATCCAGCAGGGGGTGCTGCAGCCCCTGCCGCACCCCCCCTTCTCGCGTCCTTGACTCCAGTAGAAGTTTCTTTTTGTTTACACCCTCTTGCTAACAACAATTGTTGTTGTCTTTTCTGGGAACTCTTTACGCTGAGTTTCCTCAGCATTTTGACAGATCAGGTCTCCCGCGGAATGAATCTACCGCGGAATGACTCTCCCGCGGCTGACAACAGGATGTCAGAGCATGTGATGCACCTGAACCAATCACGCTATCAGAAATCTGCACCAGCCCTCGGTGCCTGTGACGACAAGCTCTCAGCGCGAGACGGCTGTACCTCATAACGTCTTTTTCACCTGCCGTGTCTCGCCTTAAGATTTGACATGTAAACTCGCAGGATTTTTTTTACATCCGAATGATTTGATTCCAAAGTTATAATTCGGAATTAAAAGTCACCATGTAACCGCACCCAGTGTCCATGGTAGTGAATTGCTGTCTGTCTGATAGATAGGAGTGAAATAGGTGGAGAGCTGAGCCTGTGATGCCAACTGCGTGTTCTAAACGGGAGAGTAAGATGTTGTGATCAATGGTGTCAAATGCAGCGCTGAGGTCGAGGAGGATGAGTATGGACAGAAAACCGGAATCTGAATTTAGCAGGATATCATTGGTGACTTTAACAAGAGCAGATTCTGTGCTGTGGTTTGATTGATTGAAAACTTTATTAACAGATTGCAGAATGGGTACAATACAGTACAGCTCAATACACACAATTGTAAAGGGGATGCAGACCAGAGAAAGACTTTCGTCTTGTTTACATCAGGGTCCCCCATTTTCAATTCATCAGGACATATATGACATACATCAGGGGTTCTCAATCTTTCTGCTGCCAAGGCACCCCTCTGTGTCCAATAAAATATTCCAGGGCACCCCTATATACGATAAAGACTTTTCCGGTCCTGTCTTTTTTGCTACAATGATGACAAAAGTGCTTGCTTTCAAAATAAGGTCTAAATGGCATTTCAGGTCTAAATGGCTTAGTACTGTTGACATTACACTGCTTGTAGTAGTAAATCAAATAGCATATTTTTTTAAATAAAATTACAGAGAATTATCACTAAAGTGCTATCTGTTACAGCTGCACTGTTTTCCATTAAAATTGCATGTTTGGATAAGTGTGACCATTTCTTAAAAACAGAAAATCATGTATTTCTTTTAAATACAGAAAAGGATCACCAAGTTACCATTTCTCCGAAAATATAAATAAATACAGAAGATAAGCACTCGTTCACTCAGTGGACATTTCTAGCTCAATGCGAGGTCTGCTGCTGCTGCTGGCTAATAATACGGTCAATACATGGGGATATATTTGACAAGGCAACACACATGTCATCATCAAGGCTCAAGTTGGCCCTATATTTAGTTTTCAGAGCTGTCATGGATGAAAAGCCAGCTTCACACAGATATGTGGTGCTGAATGGTATCAACACCTTAACTGCGGCATCATGAGATACTTGGTACTCAGCTCCACACTCAGACAGTACGGTTATGTATATAACCATAGTTACATGAGTGTAGTGACGCTCAGCGCCATATTGCACATATCTCACTTCAATGTGCACTGAATAAAAACTCACAATGTACCTTTACATACCAACATCCGTCTGGCCACACCCCCATCCGCTATATAAGCAGGGGTGTGGCCATGCACTCACCTCCTTCTCAATCTTTCACCACAGGCAAGATCAAGGGCCGCAGTGGCGTCTTGGCGCTGAGCGTCACTACACTCATGTAACTATGGTTATATACATAACCGTACGTTACATATCGTGTAGCTCTGCTCAGTGCCATATTGCACCACAGGAGCTGAGCAGAGCTTAAGCTCAACAAATGTACCCCACTGAGGCCCCCCACAACCATCAGAACCGGGGAGGACCCGAGCCCCCCCGACCCTCCCTATTGGAGGACGGGAGGGAGACGGATCCGACCGTGCGAAGAGGAACTCGAGCAACTTAACGCACAGGGAGAGCAGACCGTGGGGCGTACCCACGACTACGCACACGCACAACCCGCATGCCACCAGGGAACGAACGGAAGGAACAAACCTTGTTACCACCCCCAAAATCACGGGGTCAAGAGCAAAGCTCGACCCCGTGGCAAGGCCGTAGCAGCGGAGCGCAAAGGAGGACCCAGACCCAGAAGGGACTGGATCCCCCCGGAAAAAGGGGGCCCGGGGAGGCCAATGATGCCACAGCATCGAGACCTCACCAGGCGGTCACTAGTGACACCGCCCCCCACATCGCCAGCGTATTCGGACAGGGCCCATCCAAGAGCAGGCCCTTCCCCCCAATAGCACGCCGCCTGGCTCACTGTCAGCATGGCTGTAACTCGAAGCGCTCAAGAGGCTACACCTACAGCGGGAGCAGGCAGTGCACCGGGGAGACGACCTCCAGAAGAGGCCGGTCCCTCAATCCAGGCAGCAGGCACTTGACCCGAGCCTGGAGCACTGTGGACGAGACAGGCGCCAAAGGGGTCAGCTGAAACCGCACCCCAGCGGAAGGGGCGTATGCTGGCATTGTTGTGCACCATGTCACAGCCTCCACAAAAAACCCCGACTCTCTAGAGGGGCCGAGGCAGAGAAGGCTGACACGATTGGCAGACGTCATGAAACGTGCAGGGGGCGGTTAACCCGGGAGTTGACTCCGCTCCAACACACCAGGGAACCAACCACCCTCTTGGTTAAACATGAGGTGGTTATTCCTATAACCCCTCAGGGAAAAACTCCAAAACACACCTGCGGGTATACACTGGCTATACCGCAGTACAAGTGTTTCAGTTTCCAAAAAGGGGTTATCCCAGGCCTACGGGTCGACGAGAACAACTTCGGACCGGGCCCGGCGGACCGGGACATACACAGGGATGCCAGAGGAGTTCCATAAGAACCACCTCAACAGCCCCCTCTCAGCCATGCGTAAGCAGGAGAAGAGAGGGGCGAAAAGAATGGAGAAGGACCAGGCCCCCTTAGCGCAGCTCAAGGTACAACACAACATGGACCAACAACAGTGAGGGGTAATACGTAGTAACACAACCACGAACATCTCCATAACGCCAAACCCTGTGACACCCGGGCCGACCCGGCATTTTTCCCCCCGAAAAAAGCACAAGTCCCTCAGGGTACCAGAACAGCAGATCTGCGTCCCCGGCGGACAACGGGTTAACTGACCTGGACCGGCGTGACCAGAACCAGTCCCGTGCCCTAATCACGCCGACATCCCCAACACTAGGAGGGGGGGAGGTACGCGTGTCGATCCAAAACATTATAGAGGGCGCCACCCAGACGGTCCCGTTCGTACCGCGCTCAGTGGCCCACCCCAAGGGTGTGAGACCCCTCTACCTATGCTTTGATCTATTCCGTTAACATCCCCGAGATATGAACGAGAATTCGTCGAGACAAACCTAGTAAACTGGCGCTCGGAAGAGACAAACTCCATCCCAGTTGCCCCATAAAAACGCTGTTTTAATGATGAGCAACCAAGGCGCGCAAGCCTCATGCGTGATTCCTATCAGAAACACCCAGGGCCAGCACTATGTACACATCGAGACCCAAAACACATCAATGGATAGTCTAACAAGACACCAGATACCGTTCCTCCAAACCGCCTTGGAGAACGACAAGACGCCGCCTTTTTAATTTAAAATTTTCGACAGAAAAAAGAAAAAATAATACGGACATGGGTCCCATACGACGCGGCTGAGGGAAAAACACCACCCCGTCAACCATGCTCCATAAAGAGGGGACGGAGAGCGACGTAACCCTATGACGGGGGGAAACCCATGACTCAACAGACCTTTAAGGCGAGGAGTCAGGGAAAACCCTAAACAATACCCCGTCCACCTACTCCAAAAAGGAGAGGACGGAGAACCCCCAGAGAGACTTCCCACATGAGCAATAGATTGAAAAAGACATATTGCAACCACATACAACAGAGCAGAACTTCCTTTTTTTTCTTTTTTTTTCTTTAATAAAAACGAATTTCTTTTTATTTTTTAAACAAACACATAGATAGATATACAAGCATTAATTAACAGTGCACATCCAATGAAATTACCATTTAAATAACTGTAATATACAATATACTTCTTTTAAAGTTCTACTCACCTTGACAATCTGAGGAGGAGGCTCTGAAACTCTGAGGAGGCTCCCTCACTGGGAGGGAGGGTCTGAACTCACAGGAGGCTCTGAAACTCCCTGAGGAGGAGGCTCTGAACTCCCTGAGGAGGAGGCTCTGAAACTCCCTGTAACAGAGGTCCACAACATGGAGCCTGAATAACCCACGGAAGTCTTACCAATAGAAACGCGCCCAGTGACGTACTCTATGGCGGGGGAATTTCCGCGGTTCACACGCCCAATCTTTCATGGTGTGGGACCAGGAAACTCCCTCCCCCCCCTACCCTGTAACGTGCTGATCCAGCAACATGACAGGAAGCCCGAAGGACAGGGGGTTTTAACCCCTGACCAATCAGGAAAAGGGGAGGAAGGTTTACCAGTTCACCCCTTTACGACCCCTCACCCCTGATACGATGTAATGACAAAGTAGAGCCATGACACCAGTCATAGCATGCTACATGAAGCGTTAACAGCTTCACATAGACTCATTTGCGAAAAACCTGCCATCTGATTTTTACAAAGAAAAAACACAGACCCAGAGAAAACAGCCATCTGCTTTTTACAAAGAAAAAAAAACACAGATCCAGAGAGGGCCCTTTAAGAGCCCCGGTACCAGACTTACACATGTGCTTCTGTAGGCCAACACCTAAACCAGTTGTAGATCTCAACGACACACACAACCCTTCATCACAATAAAAAAGGCAAAGTACACTGTAAGAGGAACGCCGTTTTTCATAACGAGAGAAGACACAAGTCCTCGATTATGTATTGGCCACAGGCCTTGCTAAGCCCACATGACAGCGACCAAAACAATCTTTTCCCTAGGAAAAAATCGTTTTCTCAAGCAGGAGCACAACCCCAGCAGTTTAAGCTGAGGGATTACACCGTATCCCCACAAACATAGTGACACAATATATTGTAAACAAAACATGTTTGAGAGGAGGGGGGAAGCCCCAGGGAAACCGGGGGGATCCAAACTTCCCACCTTACCCTTGATACGACCAGGTTGAACAGGTCGTAATATGTTAATATGTGAACACGCTACCTGTTTATTATCATCACAGGCTGAGAGAAGGACTTACTCCTCGATCACATGTCACTAAGCATAGCTTCGCAGGGTAAACAACCCACTTAGTTGTGAGCTCAACCACGTTACTAACGTTACATGAACCCCAGTTCTCATCACAACTAAAGCAGTTCATTTTTACTCACATAAAAAACAACGCTGATTTTCTAGGTAGAGAGAAACCTATACCAGCGACAAGACAATTCACACACAACACATGTCGTATCCCCAAATGTAGCGCAGCAACATATGTTTTGGAAACATCGTTATTACAAAACATTTAGAAGGGAAGGAAAGAAGAGGTGTTAAGCGTCCAGCAGGACTCCTATCTACACCCTGAGCGCTGAGAGGACTGCAAACACTGGTCAACGGCGACAGCCGGAGTTGAACCCGGCGTCTCTTGCGTTGGTGACGAGGGCAATGTCCGCTGCGCCAACCAGCCGCTACGTTCTCCATGTTGACGAAGTCCTCGCTGGCAGGGCACACGGTGTAGGGTCGACTAACATCCTCTGTCAAAGATGACGTCGTAGTCAGAGTGTTAAGGCTTGTTATTCACACAGCAACAGTGTAGCATTAAGCTAACATCCAAATCAGGCCGACTGATAGCAACAAGCTAACGTTCCTAGGCTAGTGAACGCAACGAGCTAGGGCCGCAGCTAACAGCTAACTGGCCAACAGGTAGGCCACCCAGCTAGCACGCAAGCTAAGCAGCTATCACCTGAACTGTACACAAGAACATAATAAGCCACACTTCAGACAGGCCACCGTCTGACTCCCTCCTCATCCTAAGAGAGAAGAGAAAAAGAAAAGTCAACACCGTTTTCAGAATGGTGATTTAACAGACATACAGCGGAGTCGGCACAATTCCCTTATGGGCTGCAGCCGACTTGAGCATGGAGCTTCCGATAACGAAGATCCAGACTCACTTTTCCTCGTGTTTAGGGTTTAAACCTCCACTCATTTGAAAGATGGGGCCTTCACGGGACAGAGAAGAATCCGCTCGTCTAGAGACCCCGGGTTTCAACCACAGATCTTGGTCACGGCCCACTAGCTTGACTATCATGGGCTTCAAACCAGGACCCTCCATCCGCCGCCTAAGAGGCCGAATAAAGGACACTAGTCTGGGGCCGGCCTTCGTAAAATTGTGCAGCTAACCCCCATAGCAACACAACCGGCACTCGCATAGCAAAACATCACTCACCCAGAGGCAGCCAGTTTCTCACAACAGCCGACGCCTCCTGCACAGTCCAGCTGTAGAACCGGAGGTTCAATACCTATCCAGCCGCAGCATATAGGACTGCAGGTGTGGATTAGACCAGTGACGCGAGCCCCTAATATGAAAAAGCCGGTGGAGGTCAGAATGATCATCATCTTCCAGACACCCCAGTGACAAAGACATTATCGCCGTATTTTCTCGAAAAAAGTGAGAGAGAAAACAAAGATATAACGTCAACATATCTCCTTGCTCTTCTGTTCTTCTTTCTTCAGCTTAATTCGTTTAAAGTGATTGGTATACAAGGCACTTTCTTGTGGTGAAAGTGAAGAAGGAGGTGAGTGCATGGCCACACCCCTGCTTATATAGGTAGCGGATAGGGGTGTGGCCAGACGGATGTTGGTATGTAAAGGTACATTGTGAGTTTTTATTCAGTGCACAAGTACTGAAGTGAGATATGTGCAATATGGCGCTGAGCAGAGCTACACGATATGTAACAACATGTTTCCAGGGGCACTTCACTGAAACCAGCTCTCCAGGTGGTATCAGATGAGATTTCAATGAGTTCTTCCAAGAGTTTGGATGGAGATGTGTCAGGAAGCTTTGTCTCAATGTTGTCTGTAAAAGGGTTCTTTATCCAGGGTAACTTGGTGATCCTTTTCTGTGTTTTATTAAATAATGATTTTCAGGGTGCCAGGGTGGTGCACGGCCGTCCCGGGTTTGACTCCCGGACCCGGCGACCTTTGCCGAATGTCTTCCCCCATATCTCTCTCCTATCCTTCCTCTCTGCCGGACTTGTCCAATAAACAAATGAAAAAGCTACCAAAACATATAAAAAAGAATTATGATTTTCAGTTTTTGAGAAATGGTCAAACTTATCCAAATGTGGTATTTTCATGGAAAACAGTGCAGCTGCAACAGATAGCTTTAGTGATCATTTTCTTTAATCATATAAAAAAATATATATATATATATTTTTGAGAAATCTCAAGGCACCCCTGGCAGCTCTCTGAGGCACCCTAGTGTGCCTAGGCACCCCTGTTGAGAACCGCTGACATACATGACATACAGCTAGACAGTACTGCTACATCTATACATTTATGACATACCAGATTTGCAAATACAGTGCTGTTTGTGATACAAAAAGAGTCCAGAAAAGAGTATATACATTAGACGTAAAAACTGTACATTGGAGGAGGTTGGGTAGGTGGGGTGGGGTTGGGTGGGTGGGGGGGGGGGGGGGTTGGGTAGGAGGGGTGGGTGGGGGACACTGTACACCTGTACAAGCAAAACTGTACATTGGAATATTGACAAGACCGTACTTGGTCATTTACTGTACATTGGAGGGGGTTGGGTTAGGACATTTACAGGGGCCAGTTTCGAATTGCCCTCTCCCGTAGGTGTTCTTTGAGAGTGGTTTTGAAAGTGGGTAGTGATTCACATTCCTTTACAGCTTTGGGTAGGGCGTTCCACATTGATGTGGCATAATTGCGAAACGTGTTTAGTCCCTTGTTTGAGCCGAATCTGGGTTTAACATGATTTGTGGAGCTCCCTCTGGTGTTGTGATCGTGGTATTCACTGACCTTTGGGAAGTATTTTGACATGTACATTTCGTGTAGTGTATCTTGTAGACCAGGCCCATTGCAAGTTGCTGTACTCTGTCGTCTACTCTAAGCCATCCTAGGTTGTCAAAGTGGGCAGGGGTGAGGTGGGTTCTAGGAGTAAGGTCAAGCAGTAGTCTGACCAGTTTGTTTTGAGATGTTTGTAATTTAGTTTTTAGCGCCTTTGAGGTGCTTTGGTACCATGAGGTGCAAGCATAGTCGTAGTACCCTTGAATGAGTGCTCCTGCCAGAGTCTTCAGGGTATTCTTGTTTACCAGAGAAGAGATCCGGTACAAGAATCGAGTTAGTTGGTTGACTTTTTTTTATTACATTGGATGCCATTCACAGGAAAGAGGAGGGAGCCCAGGTAGGTAATTTCATCTTTCCTTGTGACAATATTGTCACCCACTGTAACTGTAGCTAAGGGGCTACACAACCCTGAATGTATTAAAGATTGTTTAGATTAAACCACTACTAAAGAATATTAATAGCCAGACAGTACAGTTAGACAAAATGGCGGACACTCAATTGACTGCGCAGGGACAGGGATACCAAGTTAACAAGCATTTTAATAGTCATAGCAACATACATATTATTTATTACGGTTCTCCTTTAATAATAGAATGTCAGTGCAACAAAGTCAGCGGTAACGAATAGTTCCTAGACTACGGATACTCGACCGGTGGAGCTCTGAAGGGAGTGAGACGAAGCGAGGCGATACAGGGAAAGCAAGATGGTGGCTGGAGACGATGGGTTCTCTCTAGAGCTCCTGCCCCAGAGAGACTGTAGACTGGTCGGATAATCCTGTCGCCGCTGGAAGAAGGGGTCTCGTACGGAACCGGTCCTTGTAATCCTAGCGCCCGATGGCAGGGTTAATAGCTATTAATCCAAAAGCCCGTTGGCATAGATGGTAGCTAGTTAGCTTCGTTTGTACGTGAAACTAACCCGCAGACGGTCTCCAATGAGTAGTTATATCCAAACGGCGCTGGGTTTAACTATAAGTCTCTCCACGTTACTTCGCTTACACAAGTCACTATACTGTGCCAATAATGGCTCGACAATATTATAGTTGTATCTAAGTAGCCATTAGCTCTCTATAACGATACACTGCTATCGGTCTGTGTACAACTGTACCGGACGTCTTCACTCTCGCTCTGCTAGTTTTCCTGTTATGCTACTGCCGCTGCTGCTGCTTGCACCGTCTACACCAGTGGTTCTCAAACTGTGGTACGCGTACCACTAGTGGTACTTGGTGGTACTGCTGGTGGTACTTGAAAACATTTCCAAAAAAAAAAAAAAAAAAAAAAAGTTTTAGTCAGGCCACTGAACTTAGAAGCAGGCCAGGCCAGTGTTCTGGTTGCGGCGGCGCGATAGTTAGATAATCTAAGTGGGGAACAACCAGGAGATCACTGTGACAGAGAGTAATGCAGTCTAAACAGTCATAAATCTTTAATTCAACTTCAGCCCTGATCATAACCATTTATTTTTAGATTTTTTTGTAATTGCTGCTAATCATTGACAAATTGCCTAGCCTGTAATAATCCCCCCCAGAAAAATTTACTTTGCATTTGATATATTGAAAATATTTTACTTTTTGTGTGTTTTTTTTTAACAATAATTTGTGATGCCATCACACAAACTGGCATTTAAAGGGTAAAAATTCAAATATTCCTGCACCAGAATGCAGGAAATTAAGTTTTTGTAACAAAATAATTGTGTGTGTGTGTGTGTGTGTGTGTGTGTGTGTGTGTGTGTGTGTGTGTGTGTGTGTGTGTGTGTGTGTGTGTGTGTGTGTGTGTGTGTGTGTGTGTGTGTGTGTGTGTGTGTGTGTGTGAGAGAGAGAGAGAATGATGGATAATTGCTTGCTGTGTGTGAGAGAGAGAGAGAGAATTAAGTACATTTGCTGAAATACAGTTGTTCTTAATTTTCTCACTTGCTATGTGAGAATGTTAGTTATTATGTTCTCAATGCCCCTTGAATTGTATGAGTTGTGTGGAAGCGTTTGCTAGTTCTAGTGCTATCCCTTTGTACATTGTGGCTGTGTCTGACAAAAGTTAACAATAAATAATGGTATTAGGAATACATTTGCCTCCTGTGTGAACTGTGCATAGCTGACTAGACTGTATTTTAACGCCGGTCATATGGTGGTACTTGGAGAGCCAGCTACGTTCTCAGGTGGTACTTGGTGTAAAAAGTTTGAGAACCACTGGTCTACACAATATACTCTATCTGGTCCCTGTTGGGCTCAGCCTATTCACCTGTACAGAATCAATGCGCTTGCTCTGGGCTTGTCTGAACGTGTCTGAACATGTCTAGAAAACATGTCTAGGGGGCGCGTCTCTGGCGCCTAGTCGTTAAGAATGGGATCTAATAAGGCGAGCGAAGAATACTGTTATGCAAACAGATGACGTAAAGATATATATCTTATATATATAAACAATATATAAGTTATACAAAATAATAAACGCAGACTTTCAGTGTTAATCTGGACCTTCAGAACAGTAACTGAGAAGCCGTCGGTCTTGCTGAGTTTGTTATTTGAACCGAAGAGAATGGACTCTGTTTTGCCCATGTGATAGTTTGTTATCAGCGAGCCATATGCAGATTTTGCATATAACTTTTCTTAATGCCATCGTCCCGACAGAGCAGTGTGACGGGGAGCTCTGTTATTAGCATTAGCTGAAGAGCTATTTGAAAAGCTAGTTTTAGCTTAACGTTACCTTGGCTAAAGTTGGGACTATTCATAATCCAGCTGCAGACCTGCAAGCAAAGTACAGCAAGTTGGCAAAGGAGTATTCCAAGGTAAATAACTTTTTCACCAGTAACGTTACATTGTTTGTATTTCCATCTAGCTCGCGTTAACTAGTGGCTAACCTAGCTCACGCTAATGTGGCTAACTGATCGACATCTCGCACACAATTAATGACATGTTGCGGACAGCCATACCGGTGAGCTTTTTGTGCCAAATGATAAGAGTCTGAGGCGGAGTCTCAAAAGAGAATGTTGAATATTTATTGTGCATTAAAAATCACAACAGAGCCTCTGCTACTAGCTAACCTAAACAGAGCCTTCTGGAAGCAAGTGCAACAACGTATAATGTCAGTGTGGAACCAATGTGCCAACAACCTTTCCGTGGGTGAAGCATAGTTGAGCATAGTTGTCATTTAATGATCCTAATACTAATCTATACAATCACCTGTTGTTGAATAAATACCATTACTTTCTAGTTATTACTAAAAAACTGTAGGCCTATATATAAAACACTAGCTGTAAAAAGAAAAGAAAAAAAAGTTTTATAATTTATATAATATATTTTTTTTAGTACATTAACTAAGAATTGACAAAAATGTCATCCGTTTTCGTCAACTAAATCTAGACTAAAACAAAAAAGACAAAATTGAGACAAAAACTGACTAAGACTAAAATGCTCAGACATTTAGTTGACTAAAACTGACTAAACGAAAAATAAATTAAGATGACTAAATATGATGAAAATGAAAAAGGAGCACTTGACACATGACTAAGACTAAAACTAAAATGAAAATAGCTGCCAAAATTAACACATGTGTGTGATGGGGGGGCTGAGGGCAGAGATGCAAGATTTGGTGAGAGAGGAGGGGATAGGGTCAAAGAGATATGTGGTGGGTTTTGATTGCATTACAGTCTTGGTGATAGTATCTGTAGAAACTTCAGCGAAGTGTGAGAGTTTGTGATGTGTCTAATTCTCTTGGTAGAATGTTGATAAAAAGCTGATATCACAACATAAACTGTTGTAAAATGATCTCCCGAACAACTGCTTTCCAAAAAGGTCATTTATTATTAAAAACAAGTAAATTCAAAGACAGAAGTTACTTTTACAAGATCAGAGTTGGTTCAAGAGTATAGCGTCTCACATAAATGCAAAATCAATGAGAACAGGAGCGTAGTTTCTTCGTCTGGAGGAAAAAAACGTAATGATCTTTCACAGCAAGCCGTTTTTATACACATTCGGTCTACCCCCTCTCCTTCTTGTCGGGGGCGTCGACTTTATCTGTTCTTGTTTTTGGCTCTTTTCAAACAGGGGGGCCACCTTCTCCCAACATGAAAGATTAGCTTGCTCTTTTGAAGTGAGCTCTGGCAGTTATATTTTGGCTGCACGATATCCTTATATGGAAAGGTTCTCCTTTAAATTTCCTTTTTTACAACTGCAATTCGGTCTCATAGGCTACAGTCAGCACAATCCGTGGTGAGCGGTGTTGGCTAAAATATATTTTTGGATGTTGTCAACTTTGTTCATAAAAAAGTTCATGAAGAGGTTGCATTGGTCCGTGGATGCTGGGAGTGTGGCTGGTTTAACTGGTTTAATGAGAGTGTTGATGGTGGAAAAAAGAGACCTGGGGTTGTTGCGGCGTGTTTCAATCTGGGTGGAGTAGTATTGAGATCTGGCAGTTTGCAAGGCTTTACAATAGGATTTTATGGGACTGAGAAGCAAGGAGGTGGAGATTTTAATCAGTATTTGAAGCAGTTCAGGGGTATACCAGGAAACAGAGCGGGAAAAGGAGACTGTACGTGACTTTAGGGGGGCAGCTTAGTCTAGAATGGAGATGCGAGATGTGTTATACAGTTGAACAGCATGGTTGGGGGATTGAGATTGAAACACATTTACAGAGGAGGTGATGTCATTGCACAGAATGGGGAGAATGAACAGCTTGTACATTGCGGAAAGTGATTACCGGTATGCGTTTACTGTTAGTGAGTGGTAGAGGAATAGACAGATTAAAACAAATGGCAAGGTGATCAGAGATTCCAAGTTCAGAGCTTGTGAAAGAAGTAACAGATAAACCAGATAAGCAGACTAGATCTAGGGTGTGGCCGTGTTTGTGAGTCGGAACATGTACACATTGTTGCAGATTGTAACAGTCAAGCAGGGAAAGAAATAATTTTCCCAGGTTGCAGTGTGAGGAGTCTACATGTATATTGAAATCACCCAGGAGCAGTACAATTTCTTTTGTAGGTGGGGCACAGGGCAGACAGTCATTCAGATAGTTCGTTCAAAAAAACAGTGTTATTGGCTTTGGGGGGCTATACAAAAGAATGACAAGCACAGGGTTGACAGGAGTTTTGAGTTGGAAAGCAAGATATTCAAATGAGGTGAATTCAGAAACAGTAATTGGAGTAAGTATAATGCTGGATCGGTAGAAAATTGCTAATCCATTTTCCCTGTCCGTGGGAGCGTGATTTCTCAATATAACGTAAGGTTATCCTATAACCCTAGTTGTTCTGAAGGTCCAGATTAACACTGAAAGTCTGCGTTTATTATTTTGTATAACTTGTATATTGTTTATATATATAAGATATATATCCAACGCCATCCGTTTGCATAATAGTATTCTTCGCTCGCCTCATTGGGTCCCGCCCTTGACATTGGAGGCGCCACCAGACGAGCCCCCCAGACATGGTTCTAGACATGTTCAGACAAGTTCAGACTTGCCCATAGCAGGCGCATTGATTCCGGACAGGTAAATCGGCTGCGCCCTAGAAATCAGTCTGAGTATATATATTGTAGATGGTGCAAGCAGCCGCAGAAGCAGTAACCTAACAGCAGTGGAAGTAACGAGTCGGCAGTATCAGAACAGGAGAAGCAGCAGAGCGAGAGCGTGATACGTCCGGTACAGTTGTACACAGACCTACCAGCGGTGTATCGTTACAGATAGCTAGTAGCTACTTAGATACAACTATAATATTGTGGAGCCATTATTGGCGCAGTATAGTGACTTGTGTAAGCGAAGTAACGTGGAGAAACGTATAGTTAAACCCAGCGGCGTTTGGATCGAACTACTCATTGAAGACCGTCTGCGGGCTAGCTTCCAGTACAAACGAAGCTAGCTAGCTACCATCTATGCCATCGGGCTTTTGGATTAATAGCTATTAACCCTGCCATCGGGCGCTAGGATTACAAGGACCGGTTCTGTAACTGAGGGGTACAATTCCCTGACTGTATTGTTAGATATGGTATTTAATACCACTACCTCTTGTACTTTAACTTCTGGCCATCCAGTACATGATATAAGTATGATGAACACTTTCCCACCTGATGAAACGAATCCACACAAATGTACAAATCGAATATTTAATATAGCAAAAGGTATATACAACGTTCACTTGTTTACACTTATGATTTGAAATATGCACTTGTATGGCAAATGAGTATTCGTAGGTAAATCAACATTGAATGTCCAATCTCTGGTTACGCAGGGAGTAAGTATACAACCTGGATATTTAGGAAACTATAGCGATGGTACTTAAATGATTATAGCTGGATACACTAAGGGGGAGGGGGGGGTCCCGCTGGTTGTAAGACAGTAGGAGGGGGGGGTTAGAGAAGCCGCTGGCGGTATCCCATCTGGCCGACGATTTCTTGGGAGAATTCAAAGTCTTGAACACGGTGCCCACAGAACCTCGGTCCGCAGACGAATACAGCTGGACCCTCTGGTGGACGGTAGCTGCCGGTCCACAACGGAGAGACGTGAGGCGACCTCACTGGTGTAGAGCGCCGTCTCACCTGGAGTCCTCTCCGGGGGGTAGTTCCAACACTCCGCAGTGTTGGCCGTTATCCATGGAATAATCAAAGCACCCAAAGCATAATCCAAGCCGTGGAAGGCTCGCCGTCGTCCGGGTAGAGTAATCCAATATACAGGTCCAGTCGCCCTGGCCCGGAGCTCCTCGGATGCAAGCACCACTAGGGGTCTGCCCAGCCTGGTTAAGCGTCCAGATAACGTCAGGAACGATGGGGGTACGGATAACTTTATAACTCTAACCGAACGATGCACCATACATAAATAGACTATTATTAGCTTAATAGAATACGTCCAACTCGACGGTATAGTGCCAAACTATGACTATTCAACTATTAATCCACACGATATCTCAATGCCTATTCTGAGGCCAAGTAGGCCTTACTACACCACACGTGCGTCGTGGGTGAGGCTTCGCGTCTGTCACTCTGTTGGAGGGGTAAAGAACTGGACTAAAAGGAAGTTCTACTTTACTTGCGCCATATATATATGCGCTATGAACAAATAGTACCATTCGTATTTCGCCAGGCGTATTCCTACGAGGAACCGGGGCTTGCCACGACATGTTGGGCGGCACGATTGAACTTGAACCTAGGGGTATGGCAACCTGGCGCCAGGTTCTCGTCCAATGGTAGAATGAAACTATTATGGGCTGTTTAGTAGACTAAAGGGATATTCAGTGCATATTGTACAAGGAATATACAGGGGATATCAAACGATATACAAACACTATTTAAATATATATATATAAATAAACATATATATTCGGTTTAATCTGATCCTTCACAACAGCCGCCCCCTAATTAGTCCCACCTAATTAGCTAAGCAGAGACAGATTAACCGCACTGTCTACCACTCAAGGTCCGCTGTAAGGGTCAGTCAACTCACAAAGTCATGGGTCATGGTCATCATCGATAGTATCTGGGAGTCGGGGCAGTTCTATGAGCCTCGCCACGGGTCGTGTATAAGTGCGCCCTTGGACGAGTACTTCAGCTGCTCGGACCTTGCCATCAGCACCGGTGATCACTTTGCTTACGCGGCCAGCCGGCCACATAGCCCTGGGTAGTGACTGGTCGATAATCATGACGACTGTTCCTTCTGTCAAATTGTCTCTCTCTTTTACCCACTTCTGGCGGGTCTGTAGAGATGGTAGGTAGTGGAGTAGGAAGCTGCTCCAAAACTTGTCAGCTAGTACTTGACTGTACCTCCACATTCTTCGGCCGTTCGCTTCTTCAGGCCTGTACATTGTCTGGGGTAGCGCGGGGTCCAGCCGCACCATTAGGAGTGTGTTGGGGGTGACTGGGTCGACATCTGCTACATCACTGGAGACGTAACCGAGGAGCTTTGAGTTCAATACTCCCTCGATCTCCATGAGGACTGTCATTAGGACTTCCTCCGCCACAGTCTGGGCCCCAAGCACGGCGTACAGGGCTGTCTTTATAGAACGTACTTCTCGTTCCCAGGTTCCACCGAAGTGGGGTGCGTTCGGGGGATTAAACTGGAAGTCAATCTGGGATGGAGCGAGGTGGGTCTTAAGTTCTGGGCCCATAGCTTGGAAGCTCTCTCTCAGCTCTCTTTCTCCGCCTTTGAAGTTTGTCCCGTGATCAGACAACAATGTAGACGGTTTTCCTTTCCGTGATGTGAATCTTCGGAAGGCCATAAGGAATGAGTCTGTGCTCATGGTCGGAAGGAGCTCGATATGTATCGCTCTGGTGGTCATGCATTTGAATACAATACCCCACCGCTTCTCGGTTCCTCTTCCTCTCTTTATATACAACGGGCCAAAGCAGTCCATGCCTGTGGAGTGGAATGGCTTGTCGCCGATTCGGAGGCGACAGGGGGGTAAGTCAGCCATCCGTGGTATGCTGGGCTGCGCGCGCCACTTATGGCAGTCTAGACAGGTTCGCTGGAAGCGCCGTACTGCTTCTCTCCCTTGCAGTATCCAATAACGACGTCTGATCTCCGCGAAGACTCTCTCTGCTCCTGCGTGGTGTACATCCTCGTCGTATTTCTTTATGATCAGCTCTGTGACCTTGTGTCGGCTGTTCAAGACGATCGGGTACTTAATATCATCCGGTAGATCGGGGGCTCTCCGCAGGCGACCACCCACTCTGATGAGATTATGGGCGTCACTCTCTGGTGCCAGGTGAAGCAGTCTGCTGTCTGATGGGACGGGGTTTCCTCCCTGTAGACAGTCTAGCTCATCGGGGAACGAGTCTCTCTGGGCTCGTTGTAGTAGAAGAAGTTCTGCTTCTTCGTAGTCAGCTGCTGACATGTCAGTGGTGGACTGAATCTCTGGGTGGTGCCGCAGGAATGTTCTTTGCTGCGCACTCTCTAGGGTAATGCAGTCATCTATGTTGGGGTCTGTGGAGGCGACTGTGCTCAGTCCACAGAACATAGGTTTCTTGTTCTCAGCCTCCTCGTTACTTGCATCCCGTGGGGTGGGCGTAGGCCACTCTCCTTCCGGGAGCTTGAGGAATTCTGGTCCGTCACTGTAGATGTTGCGACGGGTTAGGTCATCCAGAGACATTCCCCGGGTGATGACGTCAGCTGGGTTGTGTTTGGTGTCCACATACCGCCAGCTCGCTGCTTCTGTTAACTCTTGAATCTCGGTGACTCTGACTCCCACGAAGACCTTGTATCTGCATGAATCAGACTTGATCCATGTGAGTACTGTCGTGGAATCTGACCACAAGATTGTTCTGTGCACCGGAATGGTGAGTTCACGTTGGATTAACGTGGCTAGATGCGCTCCTGCTAGGGCTGCGCAGAGCTCTAGACGTGGGATAGATTGTTGCTTACGTGGGGCTATTCTTGAGCGGGCCAGGATGAAAGCAGTGTGTATCTTTCCTCCCTTCTCTTGGGCACGCAAGTAGGCCACCGATCCGTAGGCTACTTCGGAGGCGTCGCTGAAGACGTGTAGATCAATCTCGCATGTCTCTGGCCTCACTGTGGATGGGAAGTAGCTGCGGCGTATATTGACGCCTGGGAGTGAGCGGAGTTCCGTCTCCCACTCTCTCCATGTTGAGGCAAGGTGTGCGGGTATTGGGTCGTCCCAGCCCTGGTCCTTGTCCCATAGTGCTCGTACAATCATCTTTGCCCTGGTGGTGTAAGGTAGAATACATCCCAACGGGTCATATTGTCTGGCGAGTGTTCTGTACACACTCCGTCTGGTGGTCGGTATCGCCGTCGACCTTCCCTGCTCTGGAGCCAAGGGTTTGTGTCTATAGTGGAGCGAGTCTGTTTTGAAGCGCCAGACTAGTCCTAGTGTCATTTCTTGGGCTTCTCCTGGGATGGTCGCCATCCAGGTCTCGCTGCTGGCAGCCTTGTCCGCGGGGGAGAGGCTGCGCAATACGTGCGGGTCACTGCTGGCCCACTGCCTGAGATCAAAGCCGCCTTTGATCAGGGAGGCGCGTAACTTGATTAGGAGAGCCTCGGCTTCTTCTTGAGTCGAAACGCTTTGTAAACAGTTGTCCACGTAGAAACTGTTCTTCACACTGTGTTGGACCTCTTCATCTGCTGTTGGGTCCTCTGCGACGTGTTTCTGTAGTGCAAATGTAGCACAGCACGGGCTGCATGTGGTTCCGAAGGGGAGTACTTCCCACTGGTAGATGGCCGGGTTCTCATCTCCGATCCTCTCTCTCCATAGGAACCGCAGCAGGGGCTTGTCCTCCTCTACTAGTCTCACCTGCAAGAACATCCCTTTGATATCCCCGCTGATAGCCACCTTGTCCTGGCGGAAGCGCAGTAGCACGCCTAGTAGGGAGGGGCCGAGTGTGGGGCCGGGCAAGAGCTCTTTATTCAGATTTTGGGATCCGATCTGGTAGCTGCAGTTAAACACAATGCAATCCTTGCCGTTGTGATGGACCTTGTGATGCGGCACGTACCATGATTCGGTCGTCTGATCGGCCTCTTTAATGTCAATCTTTGTTACGTGTCCCGCTGTGATTAGCTTCTCAATCTCAGCGCGGTACACACTCTCTTGAGCGGGGTCTTTGGCTAGGCGCCGCTCCGTATTCAATAGATAGCGCTCCGTGGCGTCTTTCTTTGCGTGAAAGGTGGGCATTCCCTCTCGCCTCAGGAGTGGAGTTGCGTATCTCATCACTCCGCCGACTGTGACTCTCTTTGTCCCCTGCTCGAGTAGGTTGATGGCGTAAATGTCTTCTTTAGAACGAATATCTTTCTTTTCGTTCTTAAAGGGCATTGTCTCTAGTGTCCATAGCCTCTCGACATGCTGCAGGAGAGTGGTGTCTTCTTCTGTCGTTCTGGAGTGGAGGCAGCTAGTGGCTGCTGTTCGGTTGAGAGATTTAGCGAGGGGGCCTTGTAGGGTCCACCCTAGGTGGGTCTCGACTGCTGCAGGACAGCCTCGGGGTCCTGTATGGACCCGGTCAATCGGGACTATGAGTTCTGCATGGTCGGAGCCTATCAGCAGGGTCGGGGTAGCGCCGTCTATGAGCGGGATAGGTAATTGGCGCAGGTGCACATATTTATCCATCAACTTGGCGACAGGGTAGGTGTACTGCGATAGTCCTATTTCTTGGCTGGTGAAAGCATTTGTAATCTTATACCGTCGCTCTGGCTGCCCGTTTGCTGCGATAGTGAAGGAGACATTCTCGCCCTTTATCGTCTTTAAATCTCTTCTTATTGTCCGAATCGTCATTTCGTTCTTGCTCCCCCGCAGTCCCAGCTGGGCCGCAGCGGACGCGAGCAGAAGGGTCTTCTCTGACCCGTCATCAAGGACGGCGTAAGTGTCCATGACTTTATCTTGGTAGCTCAATGTCACACGGACTACCTTTAAGAGCACTTGGGCGCCGCTGCTGCTGGCGGGGTCAATGTACATGACACTTGCCTTGGTGCCGCTCGATGGTGCAGGTGGAGGCCGTCTTCTGTTACTGTCGTGTAGTATATCTAGATGGGCTCCATCGCACCGACTGCACCTTTTCTTTAGGCGGCATTCGGCTGCCATGTGTGGCCGCGCACATCGGTAACAGCGCCTGTTGGACTTTATCCATTGACTCACTTCTTCTGCATTCATCTTTGTGAATAGGTCACATTGTGACAGCCAGTGTTCTTTCTCACAGTAGGGACACGCTATCTTCCACTTCTCTTTTCTCGAGGGGGTGCTGTGACTCTTACTGCTCGGTACTGACTCTGATTGGTGCATGACAGTCACCGATCTTCTTCCATAATTTATTCTCCTGGGTCCCTCTCTGGAGCTTGGCGTGCTCCGCCCGAATGTATCCAGTCGTAAGCTGCTGACTTCTCTCGCCAGGAAGTCGGCTAGATCAAGGAGGGATGGTTCGGGGCCGTTGGGATCCCGGTAGTCTCTCTGCCGCCTAAAACGCTCCTGTCTTGCGGGTGGCAGCTTCTCCAAAATCCTCTCGACGTTAGAGTTGGCGTATAGCTCATGCATGCCCTTTTCCCGTTGCGCTCCCAGCATCCCTACCAGGGACTGCACTTTGATTGACAGGTCGTCTAATGAGCGATTGTCTGTGGCTGGGGGTAGGCGATCAATATGCCTTATCTCTTGGATTACGTAATCCCATATACGTCCATATCTCTGGTCCAGCGCCGCTAGGGCCGCTGTGTATGGTGTCGAAGAGGTGGCATAGGCTAGCGCTATATTGTGCGCTCGCGGTACTTTCAGGTGCTTCAGTAATATTGCATACTTGTGGCGTTCATCAGCGACATCCACCATCATTGTCTCTAAGCACATCCGGAGCTCCGTGTACTGTGCTCGACTCTCATAGGCGAAGTCTGGAAATGACGGCGTGGCAATGTATGACGCCGTGGATGGCTGATACATCGGCGAGCGTTGGGGGAGAGACCTCCTGGGCGAGTCCCCTCTTGCGCCTCGCTGTGGGCTGGTACTGACAGGGTACCATGGCCCGCTGGTCCAGGTGCTATTCCTCGGGGCTGGTCGTGCGTCGTGCTCACCCGTGAATAGAGTCGGGGGTCTGTAGCGCAGCGCCGCGGGGGTATAGCCTGGACTGTACTGGACCTCCTGGTCCGGTGGAGTACTGTGCTGTCGTCGGGCTTGGTTCTCCTCCTCTCCCTCTTCTTCCTCTATCAGATCTTCCAGATCCTGTAATCGTTTATTTAGCTTCTCCGCAGTGTATGCCGCTCCTTCCTTGTAGCTGGGTCTCGCTTGGACCGGTCTGGGAAGGGGGTCTGCGGGGGGTATAGGCTCGGTCTGTTGGTCGCTGCCCTTGACTGTTGTCTCGACGAGTTCCTTGAACCCCTGGCGGAGGGAGAGGGTGTTGCCTTGCGGATCAGCTGCTCCATTAGCTGCGCTTGTAACTTGTCGCGCTCGACTTCGCGCTTGGTGAGATCTGCTTCTCTTTGGGCACCGGCAGCGGCGCGCTGGGCGTCGGCCCGGTCTCTTGCCATATTCTCTTCCGTCTGAAGGCGTCTCATCTCCAGGCGTGTGTGCTCTTCTTCGCTCCGTTGTTGCGCTTGGAGTTGTTCGCGCTCGCTGAGCGCCTGTGCTTGGAGACGGTCGCGTTCACCCTGAAGTCGATCGCGTTCGGTAGAGGCTGTCAGGCTGACGAGGAACGCCTGTTGTAGCATCCTCTCCGCTTCGCTGGGGGAAGGCGGTTGTGGAGGTGAGCCGCTCCTGCGTGAGCCGCTCCTGGGGGTACTCGTTGGGGAGTCCTGGAGCTCTATTTCCTCGGCGCTCTCCTCCTCTTCTTCCGTGCAGAGTTCTCTCTCTGTAGGGTTGTCTTCCTCCCGGTGCTGGTCGGGGACTACTTCTTGGGTAGTGGCGGGGGGTAAAGGCATGTCCGCTCCCTCCTGGTCCCCACCGTGAGCTTGGTCAGTTACATTAGGACCTACTAGGGCCTCTGTGGTCGGGGAAACCTGGTCGTTAAGGTCAGACATAATTTGACTTTCTACTTTTACCGCGTTTACCGTTTGTCGAAGGCTAGGTAGTTGACTGACAGTGTAAGCCTCTAAGTACTGAGGTGTCTGTCGTCTGCGCCGCGGGCGTTCTAGGTTAGGAGGACCGTTTCGTGGAGTGTTCATCATAGGCCATTTCAATATTAATAACACTATATTAATATTACACTAGTTACCCTCCGGCTCGAAGGACCAATTGTAACTGAGGGGTACAATTCCCTGACTGTATTGTTAGATATGGTATTTAATACCACTACCTCTTGTACTTTAACTTCTGGCCATCCAGTACATGATATAAGTATGATGAACACTTTCCCACCTGATGAAACGAATCCACACAAATGTACAAATCGAATATTTAATATAGCAAAAGGTATATACAACATTCACTTGTTTACACTTATGATTTGAAATATGCACTTGTATGGCAAATGAGTATTCGTAGGTAAATCAACATTGAATGTCCAATCTCTGGTTACGCAGGGAGTAAGTATACAACCTGGATATTTAGGAAACTATAGCGATGGTACTTAAATGATTATAGCTGGATACACTAAGGGGGGGGGGGGGTCCCGCTGGTTGTAAGACAGTAGGAGGGGGGGGTTAGAGAAGCCGCTGGCGGTATCCCATCTGGCCGACGATTTCTTGGGAGAATTCAAAGTCTTGAACACGGTGCCCACAGAACCTCGGTCCGCAGACAAATACAGCTGGACCCTCTGGTGGACGGTAGCTGCCGGTCCACAACGGAGAGACGTGAGGCGACCTCACTGGTGTAGAGCGCCGTCTCACCTGGAGTCCTCTCCGGGGGGTAGTTCCAACACTCCGCAGTGTTGGCCGTTATCCATGGAATAATCAAAGCACCCAAAGCATAATCCAAGCCGTGGAAGGCTCGCCGTCGTCCGGGTAGAGTAATCCAATATACAGGTCCAGTCGCCCTGGCCCGGAGCTCCTCGGATGCAAGCACCACTAGGGGTCTGCCCAGCCTGGTTAAGCGTCCAGATAACGTCAGGAACGATGGGGGTACGGATAACTTTATAACTCTAACCGAACGATGCACCATACATAAATAGACTATTATTAGCTTAATAGAATACGTCCAACTCGACGGTATAGTGCCAAACTATGACTATTCAACTATTAATCCACACGATATCTCAATGCCTATTCTGAGGCCAAGTAGGCCTTACTACACCACACGTGCGTCGTGGGTGAGGCTTCGCGTCTGTCACTCTGTTGGAGGGGTAAATAACTGGACTAAAAGGAAGTTCTACTTTACTTGCGCCATATATATATGCGCTATGAACAAATAGTACCATTCGTATTTCGCCAGGCGTATTCCTACGCGGAACCGGGGCTTGCCACGACATGTTGGGCGGCACGATTGAACTTGAACCTAGGGGTATGGCAACCTGGCGCCAGGTTCTCGTCCAATGGTAGAATGAAACTATTATGGGCTGTTTAGTAGACTAAAGGGATATTCAGTGCATATTGTACAAGGAATATACAGGGGATATCAAACGATATACAAACACTATTTAAATATATATATATAAATAAACATATATATTCGGTTTAATCTGATCCTTCACAACAGGTTCCGTACGAGACCCCTTTTCTTCCAGCGACGACAGGATTATCCGACCAGTCTCCAATTCCTCCGGAGCTTGGAGCTCCAGAGGGGAACCATCGTCTCCAACTACCCTTGCTTTGCCTCGTATCACATCGTCTCTTCTCACTCCCTGCAGAGCTCCGGTCGAGTATTCGTAACCTAGGAACTATTCATTACCGCTGACTTTGATACTCTGACATTCTATTATTAAAAGAGAAACATGATAATTCAGATGTATGTTGCTATGACGATTAAAATGCTTATAAACCAGGTATCCTTGTCCCCGTGCCGTCCATTGAGTGTCCGCCATTTTGTCTAACTATACTGTCTGGCTATTAATATTCTTTAGTAGTGGTTTAATCTAAACAATCTTTAATACAGTCCGGGTTGTGTAGCCCCTTAGCTACACTAGTTATATGAATACTGGCTGAGCGTCTCGCTCTGCCTACTGAGATATATCATTATCTCCAGCACCTAGTGTGCTCTGGGAAACAAAACAAATGCACCCACTTGCACGTGACCACGCCACTTCCATGCGTGCCTCTATATTACGCCGTAAGTGGTCACGCCTCACCCTTCCAAGTTCGAATTCCATACTCGGAAAACATCCAAGGGACCTCAGGGCGCTGAAGAGCGAGACGCTCAGCCAGTATTCATATAACTAGGGTTATAGGATAACCTTACGTTATATATCATCTGGCTTCGTGTCTCTCTTTGCCTACTGAGATAAAGGGCAGAACGGACGCGCGGCCACATCAAATGCACCCCCTGAGGGCCCGTAAGCCCCAGCCAGGGAGGAGGGGAGTCCCGTCCACCCGCCTGTCCTAACGAAGGGGGGGAGGCAGTCAACTTCAACCAAAGTGCGAAAAAAGGGGAACCAGGCACCCCCGAACGCACAGCGCAAGTGGGACCACGTGTGACACAGCACCCCGCGGTCCACACCCACACACTCCTGCTAGCCCACCTGATGGCGGGATGCAGGAGAGGTCCCGGACCTCAGGACCGCCTGGGAGACAGAACCCCCAGTCATGTCCATGAGGTAAAACCTAACGAAAGGACTCGGGGAGGACCAGGAGGCCGCAGCACAGATGTCCTCCACCGAGGCCCCCCCCCAACAGGGCAGAAGAGGCCGCCACACCACGAGTGGAGTGCGCCCTGACGCCCCCGGGGGGAACCTGTCCAGCCAACGTGTAGCAAAGGGCAATGCCCTCGCACAACCAATGTGACAGGCGCTGCTTGGACAGCGCCTTACCCGCACAAGGGGCACCGTAACAAACAAACAGTTGATCGGAAGTCCTGAGATCCTGCGTGCGACTACGGTAAACCCTCAGTGCACGGACAGGACACGACAGGTGAAGGCTCGACTCCAACCCACTAGCGTGAGGAGGAGGATGAAACGCCTGAATCACAATATCCCTGGAGCGAAAAGAGCTCCGGATATTCTTTGGCACGAAGACCGGATTAGGCCTCAGAGTCGCACCGCTATTGGCCCGAATAGACAGGCACTCAGGCCGCACCGACAGAGCACACAGCTCACCCACGCACTTAGCGGAGGTGATGGCCAAAAGGAACGTGGTCTTGAAAGACAGCCGATCCAATGGCGCCTGCTCAAGAGGCTCAAACGGGGCCTCCAACAACCAGCCCAGGACCAGTTGGAGGTCCCAACTCGGAGACAGAGAACATTCCACAGGCTTGAGACGCCGAGCGACAAGCAGGAAACATTTCATGAGAGGGTGGCTGAACAGCGTACCGCCCTCAAAGCCCACGTGACAAGAGGATATAGCCGCGGCGTACACCCTCACTGTCGAGGCCGACAGCCTATTCAGGATAGACTGGAGGAAGGAAAGAACCGAGTCCAGGGGCCAGACACTGGGTCCAGGTCCCCAACCTCACACCACTCCTGAAACATACGCCACTTCCCAGCGTAAACCGCGGTAGTGGACGGAGCGCGCGCGTTCCGGATGGTGTTAACCACAGTAGGGTTAAGACACATCCCCTCCAGATTCACCCTTTCAGTAGCCAAACCATCAATGGCTGCCCCAGAACAGGACGCAGAAACAGCGTCCCGTGTGCCTGAGAGAGGGCCCACGGTGACCACGGAACAGGCCACGGCGGGGCCACCAAGAGCTGAATCAGGACCGGGAACCACACAGCCATGCCCCGGTCCGGCGCGATCAGGATTAAAGTCCTGCGCTCCCGACGTACCCGCTCCAACAGCTGAGCTACCAGGTGTATGGGGGGGAACGAGTACAGAATCCCGGGCGGCCACGGATACATCGAGAAGGCATCTACCCCCAGAGAAGGGTTGTCCTTCCGACTGATGAGAACCACAAGGGGCACTGGTGGGACTGTCTGCTCGCAAACAGGTCCACCATGGCCTTCCCAAATCTGTCCCAGACCTGTCTGACTATGTCTGGACGTAGTCCCCACTCGTCGGGGTGAGGACCGCCCCGCAACATCACATCTGCACCCACATTCCCCCTGCCGGGGATGTGGCGAGCCCTCAGGCTGCGCAGATTGAGAGACTCCCATAGCCAGAGCTCGACCGCCGCCCGGTGCAGACGGGGGGAGCGTACTCCTCCCTGTCTGTCGATATACGACGCTGACGTCGTGTTGTCCTCAGCGTTCTCTCCATCCACACCGACACATGGCTACTACTGCAGCCATACGTGGTAAAAATTCCAAAGCGCCCCTGCCGCCAACTGCCGCTGGTCCGCTAGGAATCGTAGATAGGTAGCCCGGTCCCTCCCGCTGTGTGTTGTCAACCCTGGTCTCGCCAACCGCGCAAGCAGGGTGTCCCGTGGAGCCGGGATATCGCACCCTGACTCTACCAATGAGGCAATCGCACCCAAGGGGGGGACCCCGACAGAAGGGGTGGTCTGATACGGGTGGAGCGGCCATCACCCCTGGTGAAATAGGCTCCCCCGCTGAGCATCTTCCCGGCCTAGCTTGCTGAGGACAGCCTGCTCTGCAGCTGGACATGCATGGTGTGTGGTCCCACACTGCCCGATAGGGTGGGTCTCTACACACCATAGCCCTGTAGTGATATTACTACCACCCAAATTACACATGCCTGACTGACCACCGCGGGATCGGAAGTCCAGACGGGGGAGGCACTAACGTAATACCTGGCCTGGCGAGGGCGGGCTGGGGGGAACCCACGCTGCGACCTCCTGGGCCTAGAGTTCCCCCTCTGACAAAATTTTTTAGATACAGGGAACCCTGCTCCGTCGACAGATACAACACCAGGCTCACCAAACACAGACGCAGGACGTGTTGTGTGGGAGCCGCTTGACAGCACAGCATTCTCATAGACAGACCCAGGCCCAGCTAGCAACTGGGTGTCAGCCCCTGTCTCCATGAGAAGCAAAATGTGGGGCCGCTTGCGCTTCACTGGAAGAACGCGGCCCGCAGCCAAAGGGGACAAATCAGAGCCCTGAGTCCCATAGCGTAGCGGGGGGGAGTAACCGGAGAGCGTGCTAGACACAGCTAGATGGCAAAGTTTTTTTAGAGCGTGCCCATCTAATATAGCCGATCCCTTGGGCCGCCGAGGCTGTCGGCCTTCTGATCACCTGTTTTCTTTGTGTCCAGGGTATCTCAGGCATGGGAAACATGGCCGCTGGCGAGGCCGTGCTCTCACCTCTGGCTGCGCGGTGTGGGGCGGCGTGGAGCCCAGGTCAAATACCGCCCGCGCCTCCGTGGACAGACCAAGGTCCACCCGCGGAGAGGGGAGCCCTGAGGACGAGACCCCTCCCCTCCTCAAGGGGAGATTGCTCCAACCAAGATGCCTGTGAACAACCGTTCTAGCCCTCCCTGCGGTTATAGCTTGCGGCTGGGTCAAAAGCTGAATAACCTCAAAACCTTGCGCGATGGTTTTGACGTCGGCTGGCCCTAAGGCCCCACCACCCGACATCATTTTTGACAGAAAAGCAGCCAATTGAGCAATGCTGTTAGTTGCTGCTAAATTCTGTACCGCGGCGGTATAAGCTTCATCAGCCCACCAGCCACCTGCCGGGCCGACTTGCCTCTTGGCCTCGGCCGGGCGGGATACCGTTCCACCATGTCAGGGCAAAAGGACCGATGCCACCTGCCCCACTAAGAACGGAACACCAGTGGCGGCTGCTGACCAAAGTCTATTACTAGTGAAGCACTGCTCCACTAGTAGCCATGCAACAACCTCCACTGCGGTGTGCACCCGTGAAGGGACAAATGAATGAAAACTCTATTAACATATTGCAGAATGGGCTAGCCCAATACACACAATTGATTTTTTTTGTATCCACTTTTTCTCCCCATTTTCTATTTTTCTCCCATCCCAATTTCATTTGATCCAATTCTTCCCTCCCCTGTCTTGAACGTTGCTAGACTATGCCTCCCACTGGTCGGCTGTAGTGAGGACAGAAGCCTTGCATCACGTGTCCCCTCCGGTACACGAGGAGGCAGCCTGTCGCATCTTTTCACCGCAGCAGCTCGAACTCTCAGTGGCGAGGAGTAACGCGTGGGAGGCTCACGCTGCCCCCGCTACTTCCTGTTTCCGCCGCACCGGCGTCACCAAACCGACCTGTAGGAGTCGCTGTCCACAACATCCAATCCCCACCCACCGGCTTCCCCACCCTCTAACACTTGCCAATTGAGCCCTGTCGTCAGGCCATCCATCCATGTAAAGGGTAAATAAGCCTCCGCTAAACCCCCAACATTAGACACCGATTGACCGTCAGCATGAATGGTTAAGAGGAGGGAAGAGTAGGGGGGCGGTCAGGTGGTAGCGGAGATTGCGTTCGTCACCAAACGCCGGAGACGCTTGATTCGCCTGTTTGAATCCACTTATGATTTGAAATATGCACTTGTATGGCAAATGAGTATTCGTAGGTAAATCAACATTGAATGTCCAATCTCTGGTTACGCAGGGAGTACAGATGAAGCGTTTAGTTTTCCTGGGCGCTTTGCCGCGACGTGAGCACGGTTATATCACGTCGGAAATGAATTAGGAACCCAGGCTGCTGTTCTATTTTATGCCGCCAGGAGGCGCAAAGTCATTAGACGGACGCTACAACGTCCTACACAGTATACTGTATAACGATCTGTATGTAAATGTATATATATTAATTCATTTTGCGCGAATCCACACTTCATTATATAATAAGAATCCAACCAATAGAGCGACATTGTGCAATAAACAAGTAAACAAAGTATGGCATATTTTACAGTAGGGCACTTTGAAACAACCAATCACGTTGCGCGATAGCACGAGCGATGCATAGTCAGGAAGTAATGTTAGAGCTGAGTTCACTCATTCCGAACGGCGAAATGTAAAATGCTACCCAAGATTGTTGCGTTTCGTTATAAAAACTATGCGGTGATAAACAAAACGAATCGCAGTATGCAAAACGTGCGGTTCGAGGATCACAGTTGGAGATGCAATCATGCAACGTCCAACTTCGTTCGACACTTGAACTAAGAAGGTGCACAAAGATCGGTAAGTGAATGAACGAATGAATGAAAACTTTATTTAACAGATTGCAGAATGGGTACAATACAGTACAGCTCAATATACACAATTGTTAAGGGGATGCAGACCAGAGAAAGACTTTCATCTTGTTTACATCAGGGTCCCCCATAGTAACTTGGCTTGCTACTGTACAGTAGCTACAGTTAAATCAATGAGCCATCGACAGTGTGCTAACGTTATCATATACTCTCTTTTTTAGACTCTTTTTGTATCACAAACAGTACTGTATTTGTAAATCTGGTATGTCATAAATGTATAGATGTAGCAGTACTGTATGTCATGTTATGATGAATTGAAAATGGGGGACCCTGATGTAAACAAGACGAAAGTCTTTCTCTGGTCTGCATCCCTTTAACAATTGTGTTTATTGAGCTGTACTGTATTGTACCCATTCTGCAATCTGTTAATTTTTTTCAATCAATCAATCAATCAATCAATCAATCATTACATCCAAGATACACGGCTGCTGTAGTCTTGTCTTATAAAATACATAAACAATCAGCAATGTCTCGCTTGATGAATGGCCAGCAGTAGCCTAATTAATATTAATAAAAGTATTATCATTTTAATAATTGCGAAACGTGTTTAGTCCCTTGTTTGAGCCGAATCTGGGTTGAACATGATTTGTGGAACTCCCTCTGGTGTTGTGGTCGTGGTATTCACTGACCTTTGGGAAGTATTTCGACATGTACATGGGTATCTTAGTGGTGTAGTGTACAGTATCTTGTAGACCAGGCCCATTGCAAGTTTCTGTACTCTGTTGTCTACTCTAAGCCATCCTAGGTAGTCAAAGTGGGCAGGGGTGAGGTGGGTTCTAGGAGTAAGGTCAAGCAGTAGTCTGACCAGTTTGTTTTGTGATGTTTGTAATTTAGTTTTTAGCGCTTTTGAGGTGCTTTGGTACCATGAGGTGCAAGCATAGTCGTAATACCCTTGAATGAGTGCTCCTGCCAGAGTCTTCAGGGTATTCTTGTTTACCAGAGAGGAGATCCGGTACAAGAATCTTGTTCGTTGGTTGACTTTTTTTTATTACATTGGTTGCCATTTTGTCACAGGAAAGATTTGCCTCTAGGATGGAACCCAGGTAGGTAATTTCATCTTTCCTTGTGACAATATTGTCACCCACTGTAACAGAGAAGCCGTTGGCCTTGCTGAGTTTGTTATTTGATCCAAGAGTGTGTATTGAGCTGTACTGTATTGTACCCATTCTGCAATCTGTTAATAACGTTTTCATTCATTCATTCAGGAGCAAAGGTCAATGACCAAACACACCCAGACTACATACCTGTATTCCCTTCAACATCACAGTCTACACCATCTACGTCAACAAACATCAGTCGCCATGAGCGGCGTGAAAAAAGGAGAGTGATGCAGCCAAGGAGGATGGTGACCAACAGAGAACCAAGGTCGAGTCAAGCTCCTTGACCGCTTCATCTGTGGACAGCAACGACACCAAATGCAAGATGATGACAGGTGTTACCTGGCCAGTGCTTCAGCACTTGTTTTCTTTCTTGCACACAGAGAAGACAAGGAGCACCATAATCTCACCCATAGATCAGCTATTTATCACCCTTGTCAAACTGCGTCACGACATGTCCTTTGACCTCATCTCCCACATCAGAGGTGTGTCAAAGGCAACAGTCAGTGATGTGCCCAACGGATCATTTCAGTGAGTGAGCGATTCGATACACGCTCACGGCAATGAACCGATTCACTGATTCGACTCACGGTTCAGTGGCGCTTCCGGATCCCGCTGCGAATCAAAAACTATAAAAAAATTTGGCAGATGTTATACATACAATTATACATACAATTGTTAAGGGGATGCAAACCAGAGAAAGACTTTCATCTTGTTTACATCAGGATCCCCCTGTTTACATCAGTAATCATCGGTAACATTTAGAATTGATTTCAAGGTCCTCCTCCTTATATACAAAGTATAAACATTGCGATCATCTACTATTGAAGGTTCCGAGTCACAGTCTAAAGAAAATCAGTGATGCAGCCTTTGCTAACTAACTATGCACCAAAGTTATGGAACACACTATGGACATTAGGGAAGCTAGATCTCTTAATATTTTCAGAAATAAGCTAAAAACGTACCTCTTCACCATAGCCTTCTAATACACCCCGCTGTTGATTGTACTGTAGCACTATTTTACTCTGGCCATTCTATTGCATAATTTTACTATCTATTCTACTATTCTATTATTGCACTGTATTATTGGTGTGCAAACCAGTCAACTTACAAAAAAGAGCCTGTTGGAGGATTTCAACAAGATAAATGCGACAACATTGCAAAATATTTCACTATAATATTTCAAAGTGAAGTAAAAAATATTATAATAATTATTTGATCATGTTAAATAAGTGTGACTGACTGAGTCCACATTACAGTTCTACTTTTGTTTTGATGTGAAAAGTGATGCTGCATAAGAGGACTGCATTTAGCACTGACTGAGAAAGTACATATTACAGTTCTACTTTGCATTGCATGTAATTTAGAATACAGGCAAATAAAAGTATAGTTTAAAGTACAATCTTGGCTGTCTTTTTCTCTCAACGCTTCAATAGGTAGATGACTAAATGTAAATGTAATATCAAATTTTAACAGATTGCAGAATGGGTACAGTACAGTCCAGCTCAATACATACAATTGTTAAGGGGGTGCAGACCTGAGAAATACTTTTGTCTTGTTTACATCAGGGTCCCCCAACAATTAGCATTTCAATGGTGTGTTGCCAGTGCCACACCAATGGGGGGTTGCCAATCCAATGTCACACCTACTGTACACCTAAGTGAGAGAAGCTCTCTCATTTCATGGAAGAGTAGAAGACAACCAACAGTTGCACTTTCTACCTGCGAGGCAGGATACATGGCCTTAGCATCAGCCATACAGGAGTGTATGTATTTGCAACAGCTACTCAAGGGTATTGATGGATGTCAGTATGCACAAACCAAGGTTTATGATGATAACCAAGGAGCTATTGCACTAGCCAGGAATCCTGTAAACAGGCAAAGATGTAAACATATTGATATAAAATATCACTTCATAAGAGAAACTGTGAATAGTGGGAGGATATGTTTGGAATATTGTCCTACTGACAACATGATTGCTGATGTGATGACAAAACCAGCCACTAAGCTACAACTGAAGAAGTTTGCTCAGTATTTGTTTGGCACTTAGTTAGAGTGAAAGAAAAGCATGGATGTGCCAATATGTTTTTTTTTGTTGTTGTTGTTTATTTTGTATTGAAGGCCAAAGAGGGAGAATATATATATATATATTTTTTTGTTTTGTACCACAATATGGAGATGAGGGTGGAAGTAATTTGGCAGTCTGACATTAATTGAAAACTGTATTAACAGATTGCAGAATGGGTACAATACAGTACAGCTCAATACACACAATTGTTAAGGGGATGAAAGACAAGTCTTTCTCTGGTCTGCATTCCCTTAACAATTGTATGTATTGAGTTGTACTGTACCCATTCTGCAATCTGTTAATAAAGTTTTCAACCAATCAATTCAAAACCATGTATTATTTTGGCCATATAGTGGCGCTGTCAACATTCTAACCGTCATGCAACGCGCTATGTGTCGCTCTGTTTAGCTGGAGGTGTTTCCCCCCGGGAGATATAGGAGGACGGACCGCCGGCCGGGACCGGACGTTAGTTTGTCGTGAAGCGAGCGTATATATAATTAGCAGGTCTGTGTTGTGTGTTACGAGAGAGTATTAACCTGTAAAACCCATATTGAGCTGGAATTAAACCATCATATACGAATACAACCTCTCCTCATTCTTCCTGACATTACTGCATGCCTGATCGCTACTTTACAGCATTATTCAAACGTGATAGGAAGTTTCACATTCTTGTACAAAATAAATATACTGTCTCATAAATATACTCTTACAATATATAAATAAACGTTTCGACCTTACCGGTCTTCCTCAAGCATGAATGAATGAATGAATGAAAACTTTATTTAACAGATTGCAGAATGGGTACAATACAGTACGGCTCAATACATACAATTGTTAAGGGGATGCAGACCTGAGAAAGACGTTTTGTCTTGTTTACATCAGGGTCCCCCATTTACAATTCATCATAACATAATGACATGCATGACATACAGATAGACAGTACTGCTACATCTATACATTTATGACATATCAGATTTGCAAATACAGTACTGTTTGTGATACGAAAAGAGTCCAGAAAAGAGAGTATACATTTGACATATTATTATTGTAACAAACAAGATTCTTGTGCCGGATCTCCTCTCTGGTAAACAAGAATACCCTTAAGACTCTAACAGGAGCACTCATTCAAGGGTACTACGACTATGCTTGCACCTCATGGTACCAAAGCACCTCAAAGGCCCTAAAAACAAGATTACAAACATCACAAAACAAACTGGTCAGACTACTGCTTAACCTCACTCCTAAAACCCACTTTACCCCTGCCCACATTCAAAACCGCTCTTAAAGAGCACCTACGGGAGGCTGCAATTAGAAACTGGGCACCGTAAATGTCCAAACCCCCCCCCCTCCTAATGTACAATCTCCTCCCCATCATATGTATATATTTTCTGTTAGGATCTCTGGGTAACAGTACTGTATATTTGCATATCGTATATGTCACAATTGTAACACTACAGTACTATATAGTATACCTGTATGTCATGTATGTCCCTATGCCATAAATGTCATGATGTCATGTATGTTGAGTGTCATAAATGTCATGTCACTATAATTGAAAATGGGGGACCCTGATGTAAACAAGACACACGTCTTTCTCTGGTCTGCATCCCCTTAACAATTGTGTGTATTGAGCCGTACTGTATTGTACCCATTCTGCAATCTGTTAAATAAAGTTTTCATTCATTCATCCAGTTGTTTTGTTTTTGTGGTTTTGGTTGAATGAATGAATACTTTGTTTAACAGATTGCAGAATGGGTACAATACAGTACGGCTCAATACACACAATTGTTAAGGGGATGCAGACCAGAGAAAGACGTTTGTCTTGTTTACATCAGGGTCCCCCATTTTCAATTCATAGTGACATTTATGACACTCAACATACATGACATTTATCAGGGGTGTAAAAAGTACCCAGAAATTATACTTAAGTGAAAGTATGGGTACCATCTCAAAATCTGACTCAAGTAAAAGTCAAAAGTATCTGGCTAAAAACACACTTGAGTAAAAGTCAAAAAGTCCTACTTTTAAATGTACTTAAGTACTAAAAAGTAAAAGTACATTTAAAAAAAAAAGGGGATACACCAGGGGTCTCAAACTCAACCCATCGTGGGCCAAGTTTTCATTTTAACTATACATTGCACCAGGTGAGTTAGTTGAAGAGGTGAGCCAATTAGTGAAATCATCAGCTGGTGTTTAGGCAAGGCTGGAATGAAACCAAGCATACACTCTGCCCACAATGGAATGTGTTCTGCGATAGACAATGCTGAAATGAAAGAACAGAGGACACTTTTTTTGCATTAAAATTATTTAATGCACTTCTCCATTGAAGGTAAACTAACATGGACGGCATTCACATCACAGCATGAATATATCACAATATTAACCACAGTGAAAGAAAAATGACATGTGAACAAGTATGTTGTGTGCCAGGTTAATGTACTCTACTATTTTTGTATCACAAACAGTGCTGTATATGTACAGTTTATTCCCCCTCAAATGTATATACTCTATTATTACTATATGCGAGAGAGCCCCCCCCCCCCAACAATGCTGTATATTTGTAGACCTCTTCCAATGTACAGTTTATGTCCTTGATGCTGCTCTCCAGGACCGAGATCATGGCGTTCTTCTGCTCCAGGTCCCGCAGCAGCTCTGTGTTCTCCTTCAGCTCCTCGCACCTCTTGGCAGCCAGATATGGACACATGGAACGTAAACACTATTATTAGTACAATACATATGATAGGAGCTGGAGCACATAAGTACACACACACACACACAATCACATGCACAAGTACACAAACATAAACACAATGACCATCAGTCCATTAGTACATTAAAACCAGACACTGTCCGCAGACTCTTTACATCTTTACTACCGTAGGCTCCATCACCTTGGAACAGATAATACTTGTGCAGGCTCTATCACAACATTATAGAAAGATGTGTTTGTTATTAATCAAGCAGGCTTGGATTACATACATGTAGGTTTAACAATAGAGATCAGACTCAAGACAGTTTTCTGCTCTGTTGTGAGTCCTGTTTGTTTAAACGGAGAAAGATTTTAACCTCACACCTAAGTTTGGTTTATATACTAAAATTGCTAACAGATTAACAGAATGTGAAACAACTTATTAGTATTGGGTTAGAGTTGTTTGATTTCCACTAACGTAATGTTAGATTGCTATCTGAGAAAGTTACGTAACGTTACTCTACTGTATGTGAGCTGGCTGGCTGCGGCATTTGCCATGTATAATCTGTAGGCAAAACGGACTGCATATATAAACGGCTGATGACTCATAACTTCCTATCACGTTTGAATAATGCTGTAAAGTTAAGTAAAAATGCATTTCAATAGTAATGTATATAAATTAAGAGCTTACCGATTGCAATCCACTGCCGACAGAAGAGACGCAATATTTACTTCCTAGTTCATGACGGCACTCTCTCTCTGCCTCTCTCTCATTTTGCCGAGGGCGGAGCTCGTCCAGCACGTTGTCACCAGCTGTATAAGAGCGCCCCCGCTGGTCATTGTTAACATTAACCACACCAAAACGACTTCATAACGGCAGGCAAACAGCTGTTCCAGGACTTTTCACAGCTGTATCTGTAAGTATACAACCTGGATATTTAGGAAACTATAGCGATGGTACTTAAATGATTATAGCTGGATACACTAAGGGGGGGGGGGGGGTCCCGCTGGTTGTAAGACAGTAGGAGGGGGGGGTTAGAGAAGCCGCTGGCGGTATCCCATCTGGCCGACGATTTCTTGGGAGAATTCAAAGTCTTGAACACGGTGCCCACAGAACCTCGGTCCGCAGACGAATACAGCTGGACCCTCTGGTGGACGGTAGCTGCCGGTCCACAACGGAGAGACGTGAGGCGACCTCACTGGTGTAGAGCGCCGTCTCACCTGGAGTCCTCTCCGGGGGGTAGTTCCAACACTCCGCAGTGTTGGCCGTTATCCATGGAATAATCAAAGCACCCAAAGCATAATCCAAGCCGTGGAAGGCTCGCCGTCGTCCGGGTAGAGTAATCCAATATACAGGTCCAGTCGCCCTGGCCCGGAGCTCCTCGGATGCAAGCACCACTAGGGGTCTGCCCAGCCTGGTTAAGCGTCCAGATAACGTCAGGAACGATGGGGGTACGGATAACTTTATAACTCTAACCGAACGATGCACCATACATAAATAGACTATTATTAGCTTAATAGAATACGTCCAACTCGACGGTATAGTGCCAAACTATGACTATTCAACTATTAATCCACACGATATCTCAATGCCTATTCTGAGGCCAAGTAGGCCTTACTACACCACACGTGCGTCGTGGGTGAGGCTTCGCGTCTGTCACTCTGTTGGAGGGGTAAAGAACTGGACTAAAAGGAAGTTCTACTTTACTTGCGCCATATATATATGCGCTATGAACAAATAGTACCATTCGTATTTCGCCAGGCGTATTCCTACGCGGAACCGGGGCTTGCCACGACATGTTGGGCGGCACGATTGAACTTGAACCTAGGGGTATGGCAACCTGGCGCCAGGTTCTCGTCCAATGGTAGAATGAAACTATTATGGGCTGTTTAGTAGACTAAAGGGATATTCAGTGCATATTGTACAAGGAATATACAGGGGATATCAAACGATATACAAACACTATTTAAATATATATATATAAATAAACATATATATTCGGTTTAATCTGATCCTTCACAACAGGTTCCGTACGAGACCCCTTTTCTTCCAGCGACGACAGGATTATCCGACCAGTCTCCAATTCCTCCGGAGCTTGGAGCTCCAGAGGGGAACCATCGTCTCCAACTACCCTTGCTTTGCCTCGTATCACATCGTCTCTTCTCACTCCCTGCAGAGCTCCGGTCGAGTATTCGTAACCTAGGAACTATTCATTACCGCTGACTTTGATACTCTGACATTCTATTATTAAAAGAGAAACATGATAATTCAGATGTATGTTGCTATGACGATTAAAATGCTTATAAACCAGGTATCCTTGTCCCCGTGCCGTCCATTGAGTGTCCGCCATTTTGTCTAACTATACTGTCTGGCTATTAATATTCTTTAGTAGTGGTTTAATCTAAACAATCTTTAATACAGTCCGGGTTGTGTAGCCCCTTAGCTACACTAGTTATATGAATACTGGCTGAGCGTCTCGCTCTGCCTACTGAGATATATCATTATCTCCAGCACCTAGTGTGCTCTGGGAAACAAAACAAATGCACCCACTTGCACGTGACCACGCCACTTCCATGCGTGCCTCTATATTACGCCGTAAGTGGTCATGCCTCACCCTTCCAAGTTCGAATTCCATACTCGGAAAACATCCAAGGGACCTCAGGGCGCTGAAGAGCGAGACGCTCAGCCAGTATTCATATAACTAGGGTTATAGGATAACCTTACGTTATATATCATCTGGCTTCGTGTCTCTCTTTGCCTACTGAGATAAAGGGCAGAACGGACGCGCGGCCACATCAAATGCACCCCCTGAGGGCCCGTAAGCCCCAGCCAGGGAGGAGGGGAGTCCCGTCCACCCGCCTGTCCTAACGAAGGGGGGGAGGCAGTCAACTTCAACCAAAGTGCGAAAAAAGGGGAACCAGGCACCCCCGAACGCACAGCGCAAGCGGGACCACGTGTGACACAGCACCCCGCGGTCCACACCCACACACTCCTGCTAGCCCACCTGATGGCGGGATGCAGGAGAGGTCCCGGACCTCAGGACCGCCTGGGAGACAGAACCCCCAGTCATGTCCATGAGGTAAAACCTAACGAAAGGACTCGGGGAGGACCAGGAGGCCGCAGCACAGATGTCCTCCACCGAGGCCCCCCCCCAACAGGGCAGAAGAGGCCGCCACACCACGAGTGGAGTGCGCCCTGACGCCCCCGGGGGGAACCTGTCCAGCCAACGTGTAGCAAAGGGCAATGCCCTCGCACAACCAATGTGACAGGCGCTGCTTGGACAGCGCCTTACCCGCACAAGGGGCACCGTAACAAACAAACAGTTGATCGGAAGTCCTGAGATCCTGCGTGCGACTACGGTAAACCCTCAGTGCACGGACAGGACACGACAGGTGAAGGCTCGACTCCAACCCACTAGCGTGAGGAGAAGGATGAAACGCCTGAATCACAATATCCCTGGAGCGAAAAGAGCTCCGGATATTCTTTGGCACGAAGACCGGATTAGGCCTCAGAGTCGCACCGCTATTGGCCCGAATAGACAGGCACTCAGGCCGCACCGACAGAGCACACAGCTCACCCACGCACTTAGCGGAGGTGATGGCCAAAAGGAACGTGGTCTTGAAAGACAGCCGATCCAATGGCGCCTGCTCAAGAGGCTCAAACGGGGCCTCCAACAACCAGCCCAGGACCAGTTGGAGGTCCCAACTCGGAGACAGAGAACGTTCCACAGGCTTGAGACGCCGAGCGACAAGCAGGAAACATTTCATGAGAGGGTGGCTGAACAGCGTACCGCCCTCAAAGCCCACGTGACAAGAGGATATAGCCGCGGCGTACACCCTCACTGTCGAGGCCGACAGCCTATTCAGGATAGACTGGAGGAAGGAAAGAACCGAGTCCAGGGGCCAGACACTGGGTCCAGGTCCCCAACCTCACACCACTCCTGAAACATACGCCACTTCCCAGCGTAAACCGCGGTAGTGGACGGAGCGCGCACGTTCCGGATGGTGTTAACCACAGTAGGGTTAAGACACATCCCCTCCAGATTCACCCTTTCAGTAGCCAAACCATCAATGGCTGCCCCAGAACAGGACGCAGAAACAGCGTCCCGTGTGCCTGAGAGAGGGCCCACGGTGACCACGGAACAGGCCACGGCGGGGCCACCAAGAGCTGAATCAGGACCGGGAACCACACAGCCATGCCCCGGTCCGGCGCGATCAGGATTAAAGTCCTGCGCTCCCGACGTACCCGCTCCAACAGCTGAGCTACCAGGTGTATGGGGGGGAACGAGTACAGAATCCCGGGCGGCCACGGATACATCGAGAAGGCATCTACCCCCAGAGAAGGGTTGTCCTTCCGACTGATGAGAACCACAAGGGGCACTGGTGGGACTGTCTGCTCGCAAACAGGTCCACCATGGCCTTCCCAAATCTGTCCCAGACCTGTCTGACTATGTCTGGACGTAGTCCCCACTCGTTGGGGTGAGGACCGCCCCGCAACATCACATCTGCACCCACATTCCCCCTGCCGGGGATGTGGCGAGCCCTCAGGCTGCGCAGATTGAGAGACTCCCATAGCCAGAGCTCGACCGCCGCCCGGTGCAGACGGGGGGAGCGTACTCCTCCCTGTCTGTCGATATACGACGCTGACGTCGTGTTGTCCTCAGCGTTCTCTCCATCCACACCGACACATGGCTACTACTGCAGCCATACGTGGTAAAAATTCCAAAGCGCCCCTGCCGCCAACTGCCGCTGGTCCGCTAGGAATCGTAGATAGGTAGCCCGGTCCCTCCCGCTGTGTGTTGTCAACCCTGGTCTCGCCAACCGCGCAAGCAGGGTGTCCCGTGGAGCCGGGATATCGCACCCTGACTCTACCAATGAGGCAATCGCACCCAAGGGGGGGACCCCGACAGAAGGGGTGGTCTGATACGGGTGGAGCGGCCATCACCCCTGGTGAAATAGGCTCCCCCGCTGAGCATCTTCCCGGCCTAGCTTGCTGAGGACAGCCTGCTCTGCAGCTGGACATGCATGGTGTGTGGTCCCACACTGCCCGATAGGGTGGGTCTCTACACACCATAGCCCTGTAGTGATATTACTACCACCCAAATTACACATGCCTGACTGACCACCGCGGGATCGGAAGTCCAGACGGGGGAGGCACTAACGTAATACCTGGCCTGGCGAGGGCGGGCTGGGGGGAACCCACGCTGCGACCTCCTGGGCCTAGAGTTCCCCCTCTGACAACATTTTTTAGATACAGGGAACCCTGCTCCGTCGACAGATACAACACCAGGCTCACCAAACACAGACGCAGGACGTGTTGTGTGGGAGCCGCTTGACAGCACAGCATTCTCATAGACAGACCCAGGCCCAGCTAGCAACTGGGTGTCAGCCCCTGTCTCCATGAGAAGCAAAATGTGGGGCCGCTTGCGCTTCACTGGAAGAACGCGGCCCGCAGCCAAAGGGGACAAATCAGAGCCCTGAGTCCCATAGCGTAGCGGGGGGGAGTAACCGGAGAGCGTGCTAGACACAGCTAGATGGCAAAGTTTTTTTAGAGCGTGCCCATCTAATATAGCCGATCCCTTGGGCCGCCGAGGCTGTCGGCCTTCTGATCACCTGTTTTCTTTGTGTCCAGGGTATCTCAGGCATGGGAAACATGGCCGCTGGCGAGGCCGTGCTCTCACCTCTGGCTGCGCGGTGTGGGGCGGCGTGGAGCCCAGGTCAAATACCGCCCGCGCCTCCGTGGACAGACCAAGGTCCACCCGCGGAGAGGGGAGCCCTGAGGACGAGACCCCTCCCCTCCTCAAGGGGAGATTGCTCCAACCAAGATGCCTGTGAACAACCGTTCTAGCCCTCCCTGCGGTTATAGCTTGCGGCTGGGTCAAAAGCTGAATAACCTCAAAACCTTGCGCGATGGTTTTGACGTCGGCTGGCCCTAAGGCCCCACCACCCGACATCATTTTTGACAGAAAAGCAGCCAATTGAGCAATGCTGTTAGTTGCTGCTAAATTCTGTACCGCGGCGGTATAAGCTTCATCAGCCCACCAGCCACCTGCCGGGCCGACTTGCCTCTTGGCCTCGGCCGGGCGGGATACCGTTCCACCATGTCAGGGCAAAAGGACCGATGCCACCTGCCCCACTAAGAACGGAACACCAGTGGCGGCTGCTGACCAAAGTCTATTACTAGTGAAGCACTGCTCCACTAGTAGCCATGCAACAACCTCCACTGCGGTGTGCACCCGTGAAGGGACAAATGAATGAAAACTCTATTAACATATTGCAGAATGGGCTAGCCCAATACACACAATTGATTTTTTTTGTATCCACTTTTTCTCCCCATTTTCTATTTTTCTCCCATCCCAATTTCATTTGATCCAATTCTTCCCTCCCCTGTCTTGAACGTTGCTAGACTATGCCTCCCACTGGTCGGCTGTAGTGAGGACAGAAGCCTTGCATCACGTGTCCCCTCCGGTACACGAGGAGGCAGCCTGTCGCATCTTTTCACCGCAGCAGCTCGAACTCTCAGTGGCGAGGAGTAACGCGTGGGAGGCTCACGCTGCCCCCGCTACTTCCTGTTTCCGCCGCACCGGCGTCACCAAACCGACCTGTAGGAGTCGCTGTCCACAACATCCAATCCCCACCCACCGGCTTCCCCACCCTCTAACACTTGCCAATTGAGCCCTGTCGTCAGGCCATCCATCCATGTAAAGGGTAAATAAGCCTCCGCTAAACCCCCAACATTAGACACCGATTGACCGTCAGCATGAATGGTTAAGAGGAGGGAAGAGTAGGGGGCGGTCAGGTGGTAGCGGAGATTGCGTTCGTCACCAAACGCCGGAGACGCTTGATTCGCCTGTTTGAATCCAGCTCACAGCTCCGGCGTTGTCACCAGCTTGGCTGGCCGTTCACACTAATACAATTGGCAGTATTAGAGGGGGGGGGAAAGCTGGCGGGGTGGGTCCGGGTCGTTGTAAACAGCGACTCCTACAGTTCGGTCGGGGCGCCTGCTAAGCGCGGATAGGATCTAAGGGGGGTAGTGTGATCCTTCCACACGCTACGCCCTCTCAGTGAGAGTCCGCGCTGCCAGGTGAAAAGAAGCGGTTGATTGGCTGGACGTGTGTCGGAGGAAGCACGTGATAGCCTCCACTCTCCCAGACCGACTGTGGGGGGTAAGTGCGCAGCGACCAGGAAGGGGATTGGGAATTGGCATAACGACTAACATTGGGATGGGTGAAAATCGGAGGAAAAGGAAGGGGAAAAAGATCAATAAAAATACAAATTAAAAAAGGAGGGAAGAGTAAAGACAGCCCCGGCGGGGTACATGGGAAACGGCACCCCAACATTGTAGCATTAGCACCAGCTGCGCGCGCTAAGATACTTGGAGAAACATCCAACAGTGAGTCATGATGACCACGTTTATCCAAATATCCCGCCCCCCCGCGCCAATACATCGCCCGGTCGTCTCACGAGACAACAAGCAGTATTACACATGCCAGTACCATCGACTGCCAAGCGTTGCGCGAAGTCCATCGGTCCGCTGTCAAGTGAGAGGAAAAAACACAGGATAGGACCGCCGTGCTGTGGACGTGCCGAGAAGGATCCGGGGGCTGGCATACTTCTGGCGAAGCCCAACATTGCGTAATTTTTCCCTACATAACAAAGTTCCAGTTCAAAAGTGCATCTGAGGTGCTTCCGCGTTTGGAAACGAATGAGGAAGGGTGAGGCGTGACCACTTCCGGCGTAATATAGAGGCACGCATGGGAGTGGCGTGGTCACGTGCAAGTGGGTGCATTTGTTTTGTTTCCCAGAGCACACTAGGTGCTGGAGATAATGATATTATCTCAGTAGGCAGAGCGAGACGCAAAGCCAGATGATATATAACTGTAACCGGGTGGAGTGACTTCGTTCAACATAATCGTAATGATCTATATAATTTAGTAACCTCGTAATCTACATACTGTAGTAACCTAGTAATCTACACAGTAACCTAGTAATCTACATAGTAACCTATTAATCTACACAGTAACCTAATAATCTACATAGTAACCTAGTAATCTCTCTCTCATCAAGTCAGGTGCAGAATGCAGGTGTGATGCTGTCAGCGGAGCAGCTGATTGACGTCTGTGGGCCAATTACTTTAGTAATATAACCCCGCCCCAGATGTCATGAGGCTGCCAGATCGTAACTTCGTATTTCCCAGTTAGTCGTGTTATTCTGCTCTCTCTCATATTGTTCTCTAGCCCATTGTTCTTTGACCGTGTCTAACCCTTGTTCTCATCCATCCCGCAGTCCTACCTGGCTCTTCACCCTGTTCTCTGGCTCTCGATAAGACGTGCTCTGACCCCTGCCTGCCTGACAAACTCTCCTTGCCTTTCCCGGAATGTATTGAGGACCTGCACCCGTCTTGATCCCTGCCTGACTAACTCCCCTGTACCCCTCTGACCCCTGCCTGGCTGACTACTCCGTTCCTGTGTATCGACCCCTGCCTGTCTGACTCTCCTGTCCCGCGCACGCCCCTGGACTGTACGAGTGCTCCCTCCATGTATCGACCCCTGCTTGAATAATCAACCATTCTATATTTATTAAATATACCCAAGACTTGTCTATATTTGCTCTGTACTGCATATTGGGTTCAATACCCGAGATGTAACAGTAACCTAGTAATCTATATAGCAGGGGTCAGCAACCTTTTTGATATGAAGTGCCATTTTAAAATCTTCTTGTTAATTAGTGTGCCATATCAACATTACGGTTAATAGAACACGCCAACATTTTGGGAAATTAGCTTATCATCTTCTCCAGAGAGAGACAAGAAGATAGATACCAGTTTCCTCTCTGTGCGTTCAGTAGAAAGCTATCTGGCTGCACGTTAGCCTAGCTTAGCACAATGAATGGAAGAAGACAGTGACGGGTAGCCTAGCATTGTCCAACAACACCTCTCCCGAAGGCTACCCGTCACTGTCCGCTTCCATTCATTGTGCTAAGCTAGGCTAACATGCAGCCAGATAGCTTTCTACTGAATGCACAGAGAGGAAACTGGTATCTATCTTCTTGCCTCTCTCTGGAGAAGACGGTAAGCCAATTTCCCAAAATGTTGGCGTGTGCCTTTAACAGTAAGTTTAATTATGACACCACATCAAAATGTAAATCTCCAACAGATCTGTAATTCTATTCCATCCATATAGGCAACATGCATAGAAATAGTTTTAATAACCATTTTCCTCTAATAATTATATAAGACGCTATACAAGAATGCTGCCGTCTTTATGAGATGCTTGCTTGCCATACCTGGACACATTCAGCCTTGTCAGCCTCATCCGTTTTAAACCTAAGCCTGAAACAGTCCACCTGGGTACATGTAGTCGTTATTGCTGTGTGATTGTCAGAGAATGTGCTGTGAGTTAAGTGCTTTTCACCCTTTTTTCAGAACTACTTCAGCTTTCAATGTCTGTTATTGTTTGAACTTACTGTATGTTTTTAGTGTGTATCAAGTTATTAGACAAGAAAAACAAAAATCGGAATGGGATTTTTACAGGTTTTTAGTGAAGTAGACACTGCAATTGACCATCAATTTAGTTTATCACATGTACATTTTGAACTTCGAACTATTATGCAACTGTGGCGCAGTGGGCAAGGTGCTCGCCACTAACGCAGGAGATGCTGGGACGTTGTGGACAGCGACTCCTACAGGTCGGTTGGTCCGCCTGTACAGCAGAATCAGGAAATGACGGGGGCAGCGTGAGCCTCCCACGCGTTACTCCTCGCCACTGAGAGATTGCGCTGTTCAGGTGAAAAGATGCGACAGCTGCCTCCTCGTGTACCGGAGGGGACACGTGATGCAAGGCTCGGTCCTCACTGCAGCCGACCAGTGGGAGGCATGGTCTAGCAACGTTCGAGACAGGGGAGGGGTGAATTGAAGGGAGAATTGGCGAGGCGAAATTGGGATGGGAGACAAATTTAAAAATAAGGAGAAAAAGTGGATGGATTATGCAAATGCAATCAAGTTTGTGAACCCTGGCCTTTTAGATGATGCTTCTTAGGCTCCTTTTTACTCACTTTTTTCTAGGTGGAATTTTGACCTTGGTGGTTGACCTTGAAGCAGGTAGAATTCTACTTGTGTTTACTTCCTCAATAACTCCCACAGTTTTTGGATTACCGTAATACGCCATATATGTGAAGAAAGCTCAAGCTTCGATAGCGCAAATACTTACGGTACAGAGAAGCAGCAGTGGTAAATAGGCTTAAAAGAGTTAAAGTTTTCTCATGTTTGGTCTCAAAATAGCGTTTAACACTCAATGTTCAGCAAACAACAACAGACTGACCCTTCTGATTGGCTCTGACCCTGAAACATCCCTGGTATATCAGTCAAACTACCATAAATAACAGACTGTGCAACTGTCAATGGCTGTGAAAGCGGTAACTCGGCATGGGGATGAGAGGACACTTCAACATTTCCAAAAAGGTTCCTCTCTCACACACTTGCTATTAAGTTTATTTGGATCCCCATTAGCCACAGCAGTGCTGCGGCTATTCTCCCTGGGGTCCATAACACGTCAAATACAGTTACAGACTTTATATTCTCACAAACATTCACATGGCATACAGACAATTCAAACAACAATACATACTCCTAATCAAATTCATAATACAATACAACAATACATACTCCTAATCAATTCCTAATACAATACAACAATAACTACTCATAATCAATTCATAATACAATACAGCATAATATACAATTTAGCTTTTTCATACAGTGCTAGTGTGCCATTGGTTAAGATACCACATGCCACTCGTGGTGGCACTCGTGCCTAAGGTTACTAACCCCTGCTATATAGTAACCTACAGTAGTAATCTACATTGTAATCTACACAGTAACCTAATAATCTACATAGTAACCTAATAATCTACATAGATAACATACAAAGTGAGATCTGTTAAGTAAAATAGATTTACCATTTCTTACAAATCCAAATTCCATGATGGATTTCCACAATCATTGGTTGTAAAAAAATATGAAAAGTGGAATAATGTCCTACCTTCTGTAGCTCTTGCCTTCTCTACCGCTGTGGACTTTCTGCCGTTGCTTTGGCGAAGCAGTTTGCCAACAGGATGTGCCGCAACTCGATGAGGCATTTACAACACCAAACGTGTTGCCGCAAGTATTTCCCTGTCGACCCCGGGATCATTTGTCAAAATGTATATCCTCGTGATACAAGGCAATTCATTCTTTATCGATAATAATAATAAGCCAGGGAAGGACAAGGGCTAGGGGCCGGGGGAGAAGTACCGGAACTGGAAGCAGGAGGAGAGACAAACAGGTGAGTTCCAGGGGGGTGCAGGCTGGTGAGATCTGTGGGTGAGTGCTGTGTGGGTAGGTGAGTTCCAGGGGGGTGCAGGCTGGTGAGATCTGTGGGTGAGTGCTGTAGGCCGCAGGGATGAGGTCCTGCACATCAGAGAACAGGGGTTAGGATGACGCAGGTTAGAGTTTTCAAAAAGAGGTCCAGCGAAGAGTCCTAATACCACGTGAGGCAAAAACAACACTCGGACCAGGAGTGGCAGGGGTGCAGCCATAGATATATAGAACACTAGATAGCTTAAGGACGGAGTCACCAGCGTCACTGAACCGCCGCCATCTCGCACTAGCTTGGTTTAAATCCTATTTAACTGATAGAACACACTGCGTGGTCTATAATGATTTAACATCTGAGACCCTCCCAGTGCAATGTGGTGTCCCACAAGGCTCTGTCCTGGGCCCTTTGCTATTTTCGATTTACATGCTACCCCTCGGCGATATCATACGCAAATTTGGCATAAACTTTCATTTTTACGCTGATGACACCCAATTATATATACCTATTAAGCCAAATGATTCCTCCCAACTACAAAACCTTGAGGCCTGCTTGCTTGCCGTCAAAAAATGGATGTCGCAAAACTTTCTACTCCTTAATGCAGATAAAACTGAGATGTTAATTGTTGGCCCCCCAAACCACAGAGGCCTGTTTCAGGACATCTCCCTCAACTTTGATACCTGTCATGTATCCCAGAGCTCCACCATAAAAAACCTCTGAGTCATTTTTGATTCCTCCCTCTCATTTAATGCACATATAAAAAATGTCACCAAAATTGCATTCTTCCATCTTCGTAATATCGCAAAAATACGCCCCATTTTAACTCTGGCTGATGCTGAAACCCTGATTCATGCTTTTGTCTCATCACGTCTGGACTACTGTAATGCACTTTTTTCAGGCCTACCTAATTCAAGCATCAAAAATCTTCAACTCGTGCAAAATGCGGCTGCACGGATACTAACTAGAACTAGAAAATTTGATCACATCACACCAGTTTTGTCCGCCCTACATTGGCTTCCTATCCAAGCCCGCTCTGACTTTAAAGTGCTACTCCTCACCTACAAAATTTTAAATGGGCTTGCACCGCTCTATCTATCCGATCTCATCTCCCGATACTCGCCCGCTCGTGCTCTGCGCTCACAAAATGCGGGGCTTCTATCGACCCCTAGGGTTAAAAAGAAATCCGCCGGCCACAGAGCCTTTGTCTACCGCGCTCCCTACCTGTGGAACAAATTACCTGCCGTCATCAGGGGCGCCTGCTCTGTCAAAGCTTTTAAATCCCTGCTTAAGACTCATCTTTTCTCTCTCTCCTTCAACCTACCTTGATCTCACCTGGTCGGGGACTGACCTTTAGATTAATCTGTGTAGTTTAGTTATGGTACAGGGTACTACATGGTACCACTGGGTAGTTTACTATAGGGTAGTTTAGTTAGGGTACAGGGTACTACATGGTACCACAGAGTACTACATGGTACTGCATGGCATTACAGGGTACTACATGGCTTACATAGCTCTACATGGCACTACATGGAACTACATGGCACTACGGGGTACTACATGGTACCACAAGGCACCACAGGGTACTACATGGCACTACAGGGTACTACAGGATACTACGGGGTACTACATGGCACTATGGGGTACTATAGGGTACTACATGGCACTACGGGGTACTACATGGCACTACAGGGTACTACATGTCTGCTCCTTTGCAGCACCACAAACATGGGAACTCTCTAACTCTTCCCCCCCCCCCCTCTCCCCCCCTCCCCCCCCCCCCCCCCCCTCCCTCCCCCTTCTCTCTGAGTACCCGTCTCCTGGCGCTGACCAAGGTGATGGATGCCTCGGGGTCTTGGCCAAGCTTGTAGTGACTGCTCTACATGCACCTCCGAGGCCTTGGATCAGTTATTCTCCGCCGTCTGTCCGTGGTCCTGTCAACTGATTAACAGACTGTTAACAGATTAACAGTCAACGCGGTTTCATTGCTGGGTTAAGTACTTCTATTCTATTCACATAATACGCTTACTTCATATATCTACTCCATTCACATATATGCCTACCACTTGTATCTATTGCTATGTCCGCCTACTACAATCTCATGAGCTGTCTAACGCCTGTCCCGTCTCCCTGTCTTCCTATGACTTGCTGTCCTGGAGTGTTGTCCGGAGTGTTGGACGTCCCGTGACGAAGGCCGGGAGATTGCGACCCCCTCTGCGTGCCCCCCTGTCTCCGGAGGTCTCGTAGTGGTGACCGGAGTGCCGGATGTCCCGCGATGATGTCGGGGAGTTCGCGACCCTCTCTGCGCCACCCCCTATCTCCCTGTCTCCGGCTGTCCCTGAGCAACGACCGGAGTGTTGAATGTCCCGTGACTAAGACGGGGAGGACGTGACCCTCTCTGCGCCGCCCCTGTGCCTCAAATAGATCCGCTATCAACTCTATCTTTAATCTTTCAAAATGTTCAGTTGCTATCGCTATTAGCTCTATCTTTAATTTTTCAAAATGTACAGTTGCTATTGCATGCACTCATCTGTGTTTCACCACACACATGAGTGCATGCTTACCAACTGTCCGTCTGCAACACTACTATCACCAACATCTAAGAAGGGAGATCCCCCCTTGAACGGCCCTTCTAAGGTTTCTCTCCTCCACACTGCCTGTGGAGCTTTTTTCCCTATTGTTAGGTTTTTGTGAGTTTTTCCTTACCTTCGTGTGGGGTATGTCTGGGAGTGCTTGCATTCTTTCATTTATTTGCATTCATCTAAAAAAAATTTGGACCCTATGGTGTTCTTGTTCTGTTCTTGACTTATTGTTATGTTGTCTTCTTGACCTGTTTAAAGAAGACCTGTACGGCCCATGGGGACATTAACGTGTGTTGTCGGGCCCTATAAATAAATTTGATTTGATTTTGATTTGATCTTGCCGAGGTCAGCCTTGAGTGAGAGTGAGTGAGCCGCACAGACAAAAATACTCATAACTCGCTGAAATATTGACGGATTTACAAACGGGTTGGTTTGCTATAAACATCAAAGATGTAGTTATAATACTGCATACTTATAAAAAAAAAAATTTTAAAGATGTTTTTTTTATAAATCATAGCCACGTTAATAATGCTTGTAATAAACCAAACCGTTTGTAAATCCGTCAATATTTCAGCGAGTTATGAGTATTTTTGTCTGTGCAGCTCACTCACTCTCACTCAAGGCTGACCTGGGCAAGATGGCGGCGGTTCAGTGACGTCGCTCTCCATTGGCCGGCAGCGCGGGCAAGCTATCTAGTGTTCCCCTAGGATATCTAGGGGTGCAGCCCTCTTATACTGGCTCCGTGATACTGTGAGGGTTCTCAGGTGTGTAGGCCGGCCCAGGTAGGTGATGGTGATGGTGTGGCGGGAACAGGAAGAGACCCATATAAGGCCCTGGCTGTGGCTGTAACACAATGACAGAAGGTGTGGAGTGAGTTAGAACTGAGGAGACAAAATGCTTTTATTTTATAGGAGTGGAGGCTCAAACTAAATCCTCAATTTGAATAAAGTGATTAATCTGATTAAATTTGTCTTTTTTCTTTTATTAAATCAACTTTCCAGCCCCCTGTCAATTGTCAAATGATGTCAACTGTCAACCTGAATTAACATTCAGTATTCAATATAGTCTGATTCAATATTAACATTCAGTATTCAAGTAGAACAGCTAGCTAGCCGTTGTGGACACTCACCTTTCCACAGCAAAACGGTCGGCAAGGCACCTTGGTTGAGAAATGCAGGCTTCAGTCTATGTTGTTTAGTCTGTGTTCAGTCCTGTTCAGTACTGTTTCAAAGCCTCCAATGAGACTTACTCTGACCTGCTAGGCCTAATGCACTGCTTTGCTCTATTGTTCATTCCTTATTTATGGGTAATCTGTCAATAAAGCCTTTCATTGATTGGTATTTAAAAACCCACACGAGATATTGATCAATAGGAACGGTCACGGCCAGTGCATCGTCTGATGAAGATACTTTACATTTTGTCATTTAGCTGAACACTTTTATCCAAAGTCACTTAGTTACAAGTTCTGTACAACAAGTCGGCAGGAAGGGTCAGTGATATTGTTCATTAAACATTGTTGAACTGTTACAGTCTTGAGTGCATAGTAGTAAAGACATACAGTATTGGCATAGTAGGTAGTAATATAGGCATGGTAGATTCTTTAGTATCAGAGTGTATACTAGTAAAAGACGGTACTAAGGTTACTCGTTATTTTTATTATTATTATTTAGTTATGATTTTTTTTTTTTTTTTTATCCACTTTTTCTCCCATTTTCTATATTTTCTCCCATCCCAATTTCGTATCATCCAATTCAACCCTCCCCTGTCACGAACGCTGTTTCTTGCCTCCCACAAGCCGGCTGCAATGTGGACTAAGTCATACATAGCACAAGTCCCCTCCGGTACTTGAGGTAACAGCAGTCGCATCTTTTCACCTGCGCAGCTCGATCTCTCAGTGGCGAGGAGTAACGCGTGGGAGGCTCACGCTGCCCCCGACACTTCCTGATTTTACTGTGCAGGCGCACCAACCGACCTGTAGGAGTCGCTGTCCACAACGCCCGATCCCCACCCATCAGTTTCCCACCCCCTAATACGGCCAATGTGTATTAGTATGAACGACCAGCTAAACTGAAAGCAATGTGGAGCGCTGGGCTTGAACAGGCGAGCCCAGCGTCTCCGCATTCGTGGCGAGTGCCTTGCCCACTACGCCACGTAGCCGCCCCTTATTTAGTTATTAATTTAAAATTATATATATATATATCATTTTACATTACAAAAAGAAATGTCCATTTCAGATATTGATTGAAAAGGTGTGTTTTTAGTCAATGGCAGGACATTGGGCAGGTTTCAGTACTTCCCCATCTCTCTCTCTCTATCTCTCTCTCCTCCCACAGACACAGACCCATCCCAGGGGGTCGTCTCCATCACCTTGGGGCCCTTCCCTCCCGATGTGGCCCTCCGGATGGTCACAGTGGGGGGCGAGGGCAACGCCCTAACCGGGACCCAGAGCCGGAGCCGCCACGGGGACCCGGAGGTGTCCAGGCTTCCTCACTCCAACGGAAGCCACTCCTACCGCCTCCACGTCCCGTTCACACACCCCGCCGTGGGTCAAGAGGTGAGACCCATTTAGAGGTCAAGTTTAGCAAATTAGAGGATTTGCTATAGTTTACCCAATCATTTTCAAGGAGATTGATTGATTGATTGAAAACTTTATTAACAGATTGCAGAATGGGTACAGTACAGTACAGCTCAATATACAATTGTTAAGAGGATGCAGACCAGAGAAAGACTTTTGTCTTGTTTACATCAGGGTCCCCCATTTTCAATTCATCATAAGGAGGACAAAAGAGCCATGTATATTTCATTATTTCATATATATTTCATTACAAACCTTTATTTCAACTCGTAAGGTGCGGAGGTTACCCTCATTTACAGTGACAACGAGCTTACAAAACAAACAGATTATCAGCCCTTATACATACAGTATAGGCACAATAAATAAGAATAAACAATAAAAAAGTTGTTACAAGTCGACACACAGTGGTCGGAGATCATACTTTTAAATGCAGCAAGAGAAGGAAGAACCTTCAGCTTCAGAATCAGTCGGAGGAGGACATTCCAGGTGTTGGAAGCATCAAAGGAAAAAGCAGTTTTTCCTGGTTCAGAGCAAACTGGAGGAACCCTAAGAACCAGCCAGTCATTTGAACGTGTAGAATAGGTTCCAAACTTCGCCTGTTCGAATCCAGCTCACAGCTCCGGGGTTGTCACCAGCTTGGCTGGCCGTTCACACTAATACAATTGGCAGTATTAGAGGGTGGGAGAAGCTGGCGGGGTGGGTCCGGGTCGTTGTAAACAGCGACTCCTACAGTTCGGTCGGGGCGCCTGCTAAGCGCGGATAGGATCTAAGTGGGATAGTGTGATCCTTCCACACGCTACGCCCTCTCAGTGAGAATCCGCGCTGCCAAGTGAAAAGAAGCGGTTGATTGGCTGGACGTGTGTCGGAGGAAGCACGTGGTAGCCTCCACTCTCCCAGACCGACTGTGGGGGGTAAGTGCGCAGCGACCAGGAAGGGGATTGGGAATTGGCATAACGACTAACATTGGGATGGGAGAAAATCAGAGGAAAAAGGAGGGGAAAAAAAAAGAAAAAAAAAAGAAAGAAAAAAAAAAAGAATAGGTTCCAAAGATTCAGAATAATTTTCAAGGAGGACAAAAGAGCCATGTTTATGTATGTTCTCCTCCTTGTCCTTGAGTTGCATGTTCATGTTGTTTGTTCTCTGCCAGTATCCAAGTGGGGGCTATATGGCGTACCGTATCCCCCTCCTCTTTGCTCTCATCATCGCGCCTCACGGTGAGCTCTTCTACCATCGAGCCACCGTAGAAAGCAACGTTCAACAACAAACACGTAAGCTCATTTCTTTAGCTATTTTGTCTTGTACTTTTTAATTCTTTCATTTCAAACCTTTATTTAAACTCGAAAGGCAAATGAGGTTTCCCTCTTTTACAGTCATGTAAAACATATAGAATCACACAGCATATAAAATCACAACAATAAGACAACAAGATGAGGCAAAAAGCAAGGATAACAAATAAATTAAAACATGTACAACTTGATTGACAAAGGTTGGAGATCAAGGTTTTAAACTCTGCAACAGGGGGGAGAATTTCAAGCTTTAAGGACTGTTGGAGTTCATTCCATGAGCTAGGGAGGCATCATAGAAAAATGCAGATTTGACCCTGTTAAGAGCAAACTCTGGGGACCACTAGCACAGCCGACAAGGGGTCCTCGTCACTCGGTCGAGCTCCAGCTCTGTCACTCAATGACTTTTCCTAAAAGTACCTGTCTTATCTGGCACGGTTTCTGAAATTTCAAAATGACTTCAGGAAAATGTAATTAGAACGTTATTCCACATATATATGGAATATATATGTGGAAAGTCACAGCACTTTGCGAGCGTCTACCGCAGGAGTGGCCAACCCATGGCTCGCGAGCCGCATGTGGCCCTTTGCCCGTCAATGTGTGGCTCTTCCATCCAATTTTTTTTTTTTTTTTATTATATTTTTATTTATTATTATTATTATATATATATTTTTTTTACTCAAACCTGTGGTAAACCTCATATTTTTATATTAAGAGGTAATTAGTTTACACTGTTTATTTTTCTCATATTCCTCATATAAGCTGTGGGGTCATCTGACCCCTTCCGGCGGGAATCAGTGACATTTTCTCCATGGCTGTTCTAGTGTTAAGAACCAGCCAGTCACTAGAACTGGTTCCATAGGCTCCAAAATGTCCAAAAATTATGTAGTATAAGGAGGTAGCTTACCAATAATGAGTATAAGGAGGTAGCTTACCAATAATGATGTAGTATAAGGAGGTAGCTTACCAATAATGATGTAGTAAGGAGGTAGCTTACCAGTAAGGGCCTTAAAAATTAACTAATACCATCATTGAATTAAAAGTCTTCAAAAACGAAAAACATTCAAAACCTGAACTTCAAACCTCCATAATAATGTCCTTCATTCACAATGCTCTGTCCCGGTCCAGGCCCAGGTTCTCTCAGGCTGGAGGGGAAATGCACGGAAAGGGGCATCCTGGTCCTGCTGCACTACGGGGACCAAGTGGAGCTCCAGTGGGAGCTGTTCCTGGGGGCCCGCAGGCTGGACTGGGAGCTGGTGGAGATGGGGGACTTCAGGACGGAGATGGAGGAGGACCACTTCAGTGTGGAGATCCCTCCGCACAGCCCCGGGGTGGGCTATGAGGTGAGGAGGACAGCCATAACAAAGATACCGTGTATGAGGAAGATGACTCCAAGCTATGCTAATGGGATTAGAATGGAGTCGTTTCTCCGAATTGTTTATTCCATTTTTTCTTTTTTATTGAACCCTTGTTTGGGTCTGTTGGACCCGTTTTCAATGTTTACTAAAATAGGGTGACCAAACGTCCTCTTTTGCCCGGACATGTCCTCTTTTCACGCCCTGTCCGGGGCGTCCGGGGGGGGGGGGGGGGGGGTTTATAAATTCATGGAAATGTCCGGGGTTTCATTGTTTTTCAGTTTCAGTTTCACGGCCCTTTGCGAGCATCTGAAGGCTCGGGACAGCATTTTTCGCCGAACCTATAAATTACCGAATTAAAGCGCTATTCGTTGCCGTTCGAATGCCATCTGAATCGCCAAAATCCGTGCCTCGGTTCTCGAGTTACATGCCGATATGTCAGGTGTGCGACTTTTTACATGGCGCGCCAGATTATCACCCCGGACTGCATGCAGCTGCTCAGCAGCGCCACCCACCCAATGGCTGAATTGCCAATGGCTAAATTGGAGTATTGCACTGTGCGGGCACAGCTGCGAGATCCGCGGGGCCAGACTCGAGGGAGTAAATTAACTATACTTTTGCTCACACAATATCTTGAATGAATGCGTTTATTTATTTCGAACATAAATTGAAAATAAATAATAATAAAAAACAAGTAATAAACAGATTAAAAAACAAACAAGCAGGAGTATAGAATCAAGTGTAAACGTATGTATTCCTACCCCCTTGATTGATTGATTGAAAACTTTATTAACAGATTGCAGAATGGGTACAATACAGTACGGCTCAATACACACAATTGTTAAGGGGATGCAGACCAGAGAAATACTTTCATCTTGTTTACATCAGGGTCCCCCATTTTCAATTCATCATAACATATGACATACATGACATACAGATAAGACAGTATTCAGTATACCTTCATTTACTCTATTATCTTATGCAACTCATATTCACTCCACAAACTGAAATATACATACATTGTTGAATGAACAGCCTGTTTCTTGAAGTTAGACTCTCCTCTAAATTGTAACCCCCCTCTCTATAACAGAATTTTTGGATGTTACCCGGAAGTGAATTGTTTTGTGCTTTAAACATGATTTGTGCAGTCTTAAATTCAGCCAGGTCCCAGAGTTTCATTGCATGTGATTTAAAAAATAGTGTGTTTGTGTGTTCCAGATATCCTACCTTATTGATAATCAAATCAAAATCAAATGTATTTGTAAGGCCCGACAACACACGTTAATGTCCCTTCAGGCCCATGTCCCTTCAGGCTATGGATTTGCGGTGTTTTCCAGCTTATACAAAAAATATATATATTATTTTGGAATATTGCAACTATACTACACAAAAACGTGAGTACACAAGTTCAACTCATGTTCAGCCCTATGTTACTCATTAGCACTAAAAGTGATTTTTCTTTATTGTGTACGAAACCTCCGAATGTTATCTTTCAAAAGAGACCAGGCTTATGCATGTGCTATAAGCATAAAGTATAAAGATAAGCTTTGCAAAGAAAGTATGCAGTCCTCAAGTTAAAGTAAAAAAAATTGCCACTTTTCTGGGCGCATGTTTCCAAGCATATGTTAAAACAATAAAGGCATCTTTGAGTAAACTTTGAGTAGAGATTCAAGATTCAAGAGGTTTATTCATCACATACAGTACAGTACACAAGACATAGTGAAATGAAGGTGGCCATGCCCGCTTCGATTGTGCAAACTATCATTAAGTATCTCGAGGCTGGGGCCAGCATGTGTGAGGGCTGTGGGTGTGTGTGTGGGTCATGAGCAGATAATAGGGATTCTTAAAGTTATACGTAAAACGGATAACCACTAACTGCTTACGCAGACGTTTTAGGAGAAGGGGAAAAATAAACAACACAAAACAACCTTTACAGGTGGAAGCCTCAAAGTGAGTGTTCAAGAAAATAAGTAATGTCCAAAAAAACAGGACGACACTCATTAAAGAGGTATTGTAGAGAAAATAAATAAGCCACAAAGGCAACTCCTAAAAACAGAGTTTATATTGCAAACATTAAACAATAAACCTCCACCAAGGGAGTTTATGTGCAAAGGGCAGTTCCAAAAGAACAAAAGAAAACACTACCATAAAGGACTCAGCCTGTTATGGTTTGTAACCGACCCCAAGCGCAACGGCACAGAGAGAGTTGTTTCAGAGTTAGCCAAAGCAAGGGCGTATTTATTCTCAGAGTCACAAGATAGAATTAGGTTGAGCAACAGAACAAACGGGGAATCTGGCATGTGAAGAATGTTTGCGGCTCTGCAGATTCTCCCAGTAGGTGATGGTGAGGAATTAGCTTGTGACGTCTGAGCCGCTCTGCAGATCCTCCCAGCATACACTCCAGGTGGGAACGGAGGGAGAGAGAGAAATCCCAGTTAGCTCAGCGCACAACAGAAACAGAGAGGTGACTGATCCAAACAAATATCCAAGTGACTTGATCTTCGGTGTGATACACACAGTTAGGAGAGTCCAGAGAAAAAACAATACGGTATTCCAAGGTGTAAATCCAACAACAAAAAATAGGTGAGAACAGTATAACAAAAACGGGATCTCTTCGGTGTTTCACAAACACACAAAAAACGGGTGATCCAAAAAGAACTGTTTCCAAAAACTCACCAGAGCGCAGCGCGTAAAGTGGGCAGATAAACGAGGCGCAGCTTCGTACGGGGAATCAGGCTTCTCCACAGGGATACTTCACGAAAGTCCTGGGAAGCAACAGACAGGGAACAGCGACGGGAAAGAACAGGCAGATGCAGGGAATATTCAAAACGATCCAACATCGATATTAGGGAGATCAGGGTATATAAAGCCACGGGGCGCTAATGACAAGCTGTGACAGCTGCGGGATGAAATTGATCATTGCTCCAGAAGCGTGTGGTGGGGAGAGCACCAATCAACACGGCATCTTACAGGAAATAAGCGTGTGGCGGGGAATGCAATTAATTAACAAAATACCTTAAAGGAACGGAGCGAGTGGGTGGGGAGCGGACAAAACCTCACACAGCCTTTATAAAATAAAGTGTAAACTAAGCCAGTAGACGAAAACGAGTATAGCTACAAAAGAAGGCTAAATGCTGAATAGGGCAGCACTACACTTAAATATAAGAAGCCTGACCAAAAGTATAGCCAGCACAAGGAAAATGAAAAAGCAGTTGACACTGCAATCTCCAAACTTAAATAGACTCCACATGGCCATAGGCACAGCTGCACTGCATCAGGTGCAATCAAGCCCACACACATGCCGACCCATGAGGCAATTAACCACAGGGAACAGGGATTAACAGCTATCCCTCACAGAGAGGTGAAATAAAGCAAAAATAGACAGCTGTCCCTCACAGAAAGGTGAAATAAGGCAAAAACCATGACAGGACTCCCTAGGGGTCTAGGGGGCGGTCTAGGGGGCGGCTCCAGACGGACCCTCTGAGACACGTCTCCGAAACTCCCGAACAAGCTCAGGGTCCAAGATGTCCCTGGCCGGAACCCACGTGCGCTCCTCTGGCCCATAACCCTGCCAGTCCACCGGGTACTGTATACCCCTACCAACCCGCCTACTGGACAGGATACGCCGTACAGTATACACAGGTTGGCCATCAATGAATCGAGGGGGAGGTGGAGGTCTCTCTGCAGGAACCAACCTGCTCCTCCGAACCGGCTTAAGGCGGGATACGTGAAATGTAGGGTGTACCCTCATCGACGAGGGTAACCGAAGACGCATCGTGACTGGGTTTATCTTGCGAACAATAGTGAAAGGGCCCACAAAACGGGGAGCGAGTTTGCGCGACTCCACCCGTAATGGAAGGTCGCGTGTGGAAAGCCACACCTGTTGGCCCACACGGTAGGAAGGCGCAGGGCGACGGTGTACATCCGCCGACCGCTTGTGCCAAGCCGCAGCACGCACAAGAGCCGAACGCACCCTCTTCCATGTCGCCCGAGACCGACGGATGAACGCCTCGGCAGATGGCACCCCCACGTCCCTCTCCTGTTCAGGAAACAGTGGAGGCTGATACCCAATACCCAGTGGATGCATTGCACAATGAATTATGTGCATATTCTGCCCATGCCAGTTGGTGACTCCAAGTGGTCGGATTGGAGGAGGCCAAGCAGCGAAGCGTACTCTCCATAGACTGGTTGGTGCGCTCTGTTTGCCCATTGCTCTCCGGGTGGAACCCTGATGACAGGCTAACCGTCGCACCCAGTATAGCACAGAATGCCTTCCCAAACCGAGCAGTAAACTGGGGTCCACGGTCCGACACCACGTCCTGGCAGATGCCATGAATTCGGAAGACATGGTCAACCAACAGTTGAGCGGTCTCCTGAGCAGATGGCAGCTTGACCAGCAAAATGAAGTGAGCTGCTTTGGAGAACCTATCCACCACCACCATGATGACGCTGTGACCATCAGAAGGAGGCAGACCAGTCACAAAATCCATGGCGATGTGGCTCCACGGACGACTAGGAATGGGCAAAGGATGAAGCAGCCCTGGTGGTGACTGTTGAGAAACTTTGTTTTGTGCACAAACGGGGCAGGCTGCCACAAATTCCCGAATGTCCTTCATCATACCAGGCCACCAGAACCTTCTGGCCAAGAAGTCACGAGTTCTGTGCACTCTGGGATGTCCCGTCAGCCGAGAGGAGTGGCCCCACTTCAACACCCGAGAATGAATGCCGTTTGGTACAAATAACCGACCCGGGGGCACCCCACCCGGATCTGGTTCCAAACGTTGTGCCCTCCGTACAGCAGAGTCAATGCTCCATGTCACAGGAGCTAGGATCTGTCCTGCAGGAACAATGGGCTCAGGAGGACGGTCCTCCTCTGATCCATCATATAACCGGGAAAGAGCATCCGGCTTGATATTTTTAGACCCGGGACGGTACGTCAGGAGGAAATTAAACCAAGAGAAAAACAGTGACCAGCGAGCCTGTCGCGAGTTTCTCCTCTGAGCACCCTGGATATATTCCACATTTTTATGGTCTGTCCAGACTGTGAATGGGTGTTCAGCTCCCTCTAGCCAATGGCGCCACTCCTCCAATGCCAACTTGACTGCCAACAGCTCTCTGTCCCCAACATCATAGTTTCTTTCAGCCGGCGAGAGCCCACGTGAATAGTACGCACATGGGTGTACCTTACCGTCGGACGATGAGCGTTGAGACAGAATAGCTCCGACTCCAAGCTCAGAAGCATCCACCTCGACGATAAATGGCAGGGATGGGTTAGGAGTAATGAGGATAGGCTCAGAACTGAACCTTCTCCTGAGCTCAATGAACGCTGCCTCAGCCTTGGGAGTCCACTGGAAATGGGAAGGTGCTGTCTTCCTGGTGAGTGCAGTGATAGGTGCTACCACTGAACTGAAATTACGAATAAAAACGACGGTAGAAGATTGCAAATCCTAGGAATCGTTGCACCTGCTTGACCGAGACGGGTGTAGGCCAGTCTGTCACTGCTGACACCTTCTTGGGGTCCATTTGAATCCTCCCCTCAGATACAATGAATCCCAGAAAGGACACAGAGCGGACATGGAAGGCACACTTCTCAGCCTTCACAAACAACCGTGCATCCAAAAGGCACCTCAAGACCTGCCTGACATGTTTGACATGGTCAGAAATGGACTTGGAGAAAATCAGAATGTCATCTAAGTAGACGAAAACAAACTTTTCCAACATCTCCCTGAGCACGTCATTGATTAACGCCTGAAAAACTGAAGGGGCATTAGTAAGACCAAATGGCATCACCAGGTATTCATAGTGACCATTATGACGCGGTCTTCCACTCATCACCTTGGCGTATGCGCACCAGATTGTAGGCATTGCGGAGATCAAGTTTGGTAAAAATGGATGCCCCCTGGAGGCGTTCGAACGCTGAGTTCATCAGGGGAAGGGGATACCGTTTTTTTACTGTAATGCTGTTCAGACCTCTGTAGTTGATGCAGGGTCTCAGTCCTCCATCCTTTTTTCCCACAAAAAAGAATCCAGCACCCGCAGGTGAAGTGGAAGGTCTAATCAAACCGGTAGCCACAGCCTCCTTGATGTAGGTGTTCATAGCTGCACTTTCGAGGACCGACAACGAGTACAAGGAACCACGAGGGGGAATAGAGCCCGGCTGCAATTCGATGGCGCAATCATAAGGTCGGTGCGGTGGCAGGATGGTGACCCTTTGTTTGCTAAACACCTCACTGAGGTCAGCATAGACAGTGGTAGCTCCCTCTGGTAACGGGTGTGACTCCACGCTCATGATGTTGGTGCTCTCCATGAGGGGGTCAGCTGTACAAGTAAGCGAGGAGAAGTCCTCACACAGAGCCTCTAAACTGTCTAAACTGTCCTCCGCCGGAACCTCCTCACCGAGGGAGTCCCAATCAAACTGTGGATCCCATTCCAAACTCCCATCCTGATCGACAGATGGCTGGGAGTGCAATGGTTGAGAGAGTGGGCTCTGGAAACCAAGACCGCCCACTGCTTCAACAGGATCACAACCGCTCTCACTAAACTGATCATAACTCATGGGTGACGGAGGAATTTGGAAACAACAGTGACGGCATTGGGAGCCCCACTGCATGACAGTGTCCCTCTCCTCACCCCAATTTATCTGTGGCTTGTGTTTACTAAGCCAAGAATGACCCAGCACAATGGGATACGTGGGGGAATCCACCAAAAAGAATCGAATGCGCTCAGAATGGTTCCCATAAGCAACCCGCATAGATAAATAATTGGTTCTTTTGGTGACACTGCCTGTACCCAATGGCCGTCCATCAAGCGCTGTGACACTACAGGGCTTATGGAGGGAATGTACAGGTATTTTAGAGTCCTCAGCCCATCTAGAATCGATGAAACTGTCCACTGCCCCTGAGTCTAAAAAGGCGTCAACCTTAACAGACTGCCTATTCCAGCCTAAAACCACAGGCAAAACGGTTCAAAAGGGGGTGATGTGATGTCTCACTAGTGTCTCTCGGCCCACTAGTGAGACTGACCGTCTCCCTTCAGTTTCGGACACTCCACCCTCATGTGACCTTTTCTCCTGCAGTACCGGCACCAGTCCACATGAGAACCAGTCTGCCTGGAGTCACGCACATAAGTGCTGTCCACCTGCATAGGTTCAGACGAGCTGGCCACTGAAGGTTGTGGAGGAAAGGACGAAACCTCCTCCAGCGGGACACGAAAACGTTGGCCGCGCCTCTCACGCTCACGGTCTCTGATCCGGTTATCAACGCGTATGGCGGTAGTGACCAGTGTGTCAAAATTGTCTGGAGATCCCACAACCGCCAAAGCATCTTTAACCTGATTAGATAACGCGTTGGTGAACAAAGTGATGAGTGGTCCCTCAGGCCAGCCTGTAGCCCCAGCCAGTGTCCTGAAAGCGATGGAAAACTCAGCTACACTACTGGCGCCCTGGCGCAGCTTCATGGTGACCTCTTTATCGTAGAGTTCATGATCAAAAACGATCTCCATCTCATTCATGAGTCCCTGTGAGTCGTTTAAGACTGGGGCCTGAGCCCGTATGAGTGGAACAGCCCAATCGAGGGCAGGTCCCTCCAACAGGGATAGAATTAGGGCAACACGTGAATCCTCAGACTGAAAACGAGAAGGCTGGGCTCTGTACACTATTTGGCATTGTGCCAGAAAACCACGGCATTTACCTGACTCCCCGCTAAAGCGCGAGGGGAGCTGAACTTTAGCCTCACGAGGAAATGGCTGGGGTACTGTGTGTTGTGCTTGAGGGACGTTAGGAGATATTTGGGAAGATACTTGTGCATTGGCTATGCTGTCAGCCAGATTACGCATGGAACCTTCCATATTGCACAACCTTTCATACATCTCCCCATGCTGTATCACCATGAGGGCTTGTTGCTCTTGTAATTGTTTGATAGCTTCCATATGTGAAAGTAATTCTTGATGCTGTGCAGCAAGTGCACGTTCGAGACCAGTATTATCCGCTGACCCATTCATGGCTTTTTCATTCTGTGAGGGCTGTGGGTGTGTGTGTGGGTCATGAGCAGATAATAGGGATTCTTAAAGTTATACGTAAAATGGATAACCACTAACTGCTTACGCAGACGTTTTAGGAGAAGGGGAAAAATAAACAACACAAAACAACCTTTACAGGTGGAAGCCTCAAAGTGAGCGTTCAAGAAAATAAGTAATGTCCAAAAAAACAGGACGACACTCATTAAAGAGGTATTGTAGAGAAAATAAATAAGCCACAAAGGCAACTCCTAAAAACAGAGTTTATATTGCAAACATAAAACAATAAACCTCCACCAAGGGAGTTTATGTGCAAAGGGCAGTTCCAAAAGAACAAAAGAAAACACTACCATAAAGGACTCAGCCTTTATAAAATAAAGTGTAAACTAAGCCAGTAGACGAAAACGAGTATAGCTACAAAAGAAGGCTAAATGCTGAATAGGGCAACACTACACTTAAATATAAGAAGCCTGACCAAAAGTATAGCCAGCTAGTGTTGTCACGATACTGGAATTTCGACTTCGATACGATACCTTGAAAAGTATCGATACTTTCGATACTTTCAATACCAAAAAAAAAATTATAATAATTTTCTTTTTTATTATAATTTTTTTTATTTTTTTTTAACAAATTTTGCTTTTGTTGCTGGTTGATTCTCCTCAGCTTCTCTCTGGTACTATACGAGAAGATAAATACACTTTTAAAACCCTTTGTTTATCTTTAGATCAGAGAGAGAGAGAGAGAAAGAGAGAGTGGCTGCTGGAGATTTTAGGTCTACTGAGCGCACCTTCCTAGTTATGACGAGAGAGAGAGAGAGAGAGAGAGAGAGAGAGAGAGAGAGAGAGAGAGAGAGAGAGAGAGAGAGAGAGAGAGAGAGAGATTTCTCCGGAGCTATGCTCGGAGCATTTATTAACGTTACATTTTCAACAACATTGCTGCTAATTGGACACTTCATGGAGGCGGGGTAATGTTGTGTCGAGTTCATGCGTGTACTGGTGTAGTGGGCTCGGCTTGACGTTACTCCGTTTCCATGAAGTAATAGGTGGCCAGCTAGCTAGCATTAAGCTAACGGAGGAACGACAGCTAACGTTAGCTAATAATAGCGTTGTTTACAAACTGAAGACAGGGCTGCCTGCCCGGCTGTGAGGGGGAGGAGGCTGCAGCAGCTTGTGTCTGTTGCTCTGAGCGAGGAGGAGGAGGAGGCGGAAGGGCAAGGCTCTGGCAGCGCGTCTGTCTGTCAACAACTTGCGGGAGCAAGCCAGCTGGTACCGATACTGCAGAAAGTATCGGTACTTCGGGAAATGAGTATTGAAGCCGTTTTAAATATTCAGTATCGATATGTATCGATACTTCGATATTTTTGACAACACTATAGCCAGCACAAGGAAAATGAAAAAGCAATTGACACTGCAATCTCCAAACTTAAATAGACTCCACATGGCCATAGGCACAGCTGCACTGCATCAGGTGCAATCAAGCCCACACACCTGCCGACCCATGAGGCAATTAACCACAGGGAACAGGGATTAACAGCTATCCCTCACAGAGAGGTGAAATAAAGCAAAAATAGACAGCTGTCCCTCACAGAAAGGTGAAATAAGGCAAAAACCATGACAGCATGTCCTCTTTTTTGGAAATCAAAATATGGTCACCCTAACTAAAAGATAAATTATACATTTTCTGTGAAGAACATATAAAAGAACACACTTTCATTGAGTTCACACTGTGCACCCCTCCCTACACATTTATGTGGTGTTTGGGTAATCATGGGGAATGTGAAACAAAAAGGTTCACTGTGTTCCTTCACTGTCTGCCTCCACCTTGTTTCATTTATATCTTTCAAGATAAACACGATTTATTCCATTCATGTCTTGATTACATTTACATTTACATTTACATTTAGTCATTTAGCTGACGCTTTTATCCAAAGCGACTTACAAGTTCTGTACAACAAGCCATCAGGAAGGATACAACTCTATCAGCTGAGCAACAATGTTCATCAAAGTGTTGAGTGCTACAGTGTAGGTTAGTTTATTAGGACAAGTGCATGACAGTACGGTTAGTTAGGGTTAGATTTTTTTTTTTATATTATTATTTTTTTTTAATTCAGATAATGGTTGAAGATAGGAGTAGGTCTGAGGCGGCCAGAAGATGCAGAACGTAGGGGTCTTGAGGGTGTGTAGTTAGAGACCATTGACCGGAGGTAGGCGGGAGCGGTTCCCTTTGCCGCACGGTATGCTAGGTCGAGGGCCTTGAAGCGGATTCGTGCAGCAATGGGGAGCCAGTGCAGGTCCCTAAGAAGTGGGGTGACATGGGCCGACTTCGGTAGGTTTGAGATCAGGCGGGCCGCTGCGTTCTGAATGAGTTGAAGAGGCTTAGTGGCAGTGGCCGGGAGGCCAGCGAGCAGTGCATTGCAGTAGTCGAGGCAGGAGATGACTGTTGATTGGACGAGGAGTTGGGTGGCTTCTTTTGTCAGGAAGGGGCGGATCCTTCTGACGTTGCTCAGGAGGAATCGGCAGGTTCTGGTCGTCGCTGCGATGTGAGCAGAGAAGCAGAGATTATAATGGATTAATTTTTTCCCATTTGATCACAAAAAACAAATAGCACTTTGATTGATAAATGTGATTTAGCAGAAGTGAAAGGCAAATATGAACCATATTATGTTGTCTCAGTGGCGGTTCGTCCATAGTGGGCGCTAGAGCGCCGCCGCCCCCCCCCCCCCCCCCCCCCCCGCCCCCCCCCCCCCCTAGTTAAAAGAAGAAAGAATTATTTGCGTGAGGAGGAAGCAGCCTATTCATCCCCCAGCGCCTAGCCCCCTGCCACATCCATACAAAGACTAACCCTAAACAGCATTCCAGACTGCCACATCCATACAAAGACTAACCCTAAACAGCATTCCAGACTGCCACATCCATACAAAGACTAACCCTAAACAACATTCCAGACTGCCACATCCATACAAAGACTAACCCTAAACAGCATTCCAGACTGCCACACCCATACAAAGACTAACCCTAAACAACATTCCAGACTGCCACATCCATACAAAGACTAACCCTAAACAACATTCCAGACTGCCACATCCATCCATACAAAGACTAACCCTAAACAACATTCCAGACTGCCACGTCCATACAAAGACTAACCCTAAACAACATTCCAGACTGCCACATCCATACAAAGACTATAACCCTTAACAGCATTCCGGACTGCCACACCCATACAAAGACTAACCCTAAACAACATTCCAGACTGCCACACCCATACAAAGACTAACCCTAAACAACATTCCAGACTGCCAGATCCATACAAAGACTAACCCTAAACAACATTCCAGACTGCCACATCCATCCATACAAAGACTAACCCTAAACAACATTCCAGACTGCCACATCCATACAAACAAAGACTAACCCTAAACAGCATTCCAGACTGCCACATCCATACAAAGACTAACTGTAACTGAGGGGTACAATTCCCTGACTGTATTAATAAGTATGGTATCATTAAACCACTACCGTCTTATGTACATTACTACTGGCCATACAGTACACAGGTATCTTATGATGAACACTTCCCACAATGACTCGGTTCCACACAAAACTGGATTTAAGTATTTATTAGCAGCAATGATAGTACATAATATACTTTACTTTGGATGCGCTTATAAGGCAAAGGAATGTGCGTAGGCAAATCAATAACGTATGTCCATTCTCATATTACGCAGGAGATAATAATACAACCTGAATCTTAGGAATTATATCTATGGTACTCTGGGGAGGCAGCGGGAGATACTGGTAGGGGGTTCCCACCGGTTGTAAGCCAGCAGGGGGAGGAAATGTTCGAATGCAAAGTCTGGATCAACGGGGACTCAATAAGCTCCTGCTATGGGAGGCGGTATATTACTCCCTGGATCAGCAGACGAAAAGCAGCAGCTGTAATCCAAGTATGCGTGCAGCATAGATGAAAGCCGGCCAGCCTCTCCAAGAGACGGGCTCGAGTGATGTTCCTCACGGGTAAATCCCACACAGTAGTGGGTTGGTAGACGATTCTCCTCCGCTCCAACAGGACCAAAGCAATATAATAATAATCCAGCTGGAAAGGGGCTCTGCATTCACCGGTGTAGATTCTCCGGTGCGCGGTACTTCACATTAACTAGGTCGAACTTGACGTTATTCCACTAAGCTCTGACACTTTACTATCCTATTCGCACGTGGTTATAAGTGCTCTATTTAGACGCACGGTTGCTCACTTCACTTGGTCGTTGACTCGTGATGAAGGCTTTACTAGTAAGGAGCGAACTATACGTTGAACGAACGTATTAGGATAAGACAAGACTACTGCTGTATCCTGGTCTCAATGCTCTATTTGGGGCCAAACGGGCCCTACTTCACCGCACGTTGTATCGTGGGTGAGGCTTCACTTGGGTAACTCGAACTACTTCTGTATTCACCTGCGCCATATTTATATGTTAGGTGAACAAACTAGTACCAGCTTTATTCCTGTCTCATATCCTTGCGCAGAACCGGGCATGTTGAGACAAGCCTTGACGGTGGCTTTGAACTCGGCATTGGGGGTATGGCCGTTGGCGCCTAGGGGATCGCTTCCAATAGGAGAACGAAATATTATGGTCTGTACTAGGTTAAAGGGATATTCCGTGTATATGTACAAAGAATACACAAGGGATATCAGACGATATACAAATAGTATACAATATATATCAATCAATAAATATATATATTCGGTTTAATCTGACCCTTTGTAACAGCCGCCTCCTAATTAGTCCCACCTAATTAGATAAGCAGAGACAGATTAACCGCACTGTCCACTACTCAATGTCCGTTGTGAGGGTAGGGCAGTTCACAAAGTCAGTGGGTCATGGTCGTCATTAAGCAAGTCGGGGAGCCTTGGCAACTCTATCAGCCTCGCCACGGGCCGGGTGTATGTCCGCCCTTGGACGAGCACTTCTGCCGCTCTGACCTTTCCGTCGGCACCAGTGGTCACTTTGCTTACGCGGCCGGCCGGCCACGCAGCTCGGGGTAGTGACTGGTCTATGATCATGACGACTGGACGGGATGAAGGGGGGTTTAGGAGGAAGCGGGCCTGAGACTGCTTTGATCTGTGCTTGGCTGTGCCTCCTCCTCCTCCGTCTGTTTCTCTTGTTTGCTCTGTACCCCGTCTGAGGAGGGGCCGGTTCTGGCCGCCCCGTCAAGGAGTCGCTTAGGGTGCTGGGTTCGAGGTCAGCTACGTCTGGAGCGCAGCTGAGGGGGGTGGAGTTCCGAACTCCCTCCTGTGCCCACTGTTCTCTCACAGGCCTCTCGCTTAATGTCAATAGCCTCTCAACGGGCTGTACGAGGGAGTGGCCGGTGTCGCTCGCCTTTGTGTGTAGGCAGCGTGTAGACGTGGGTTGACTGTCAAGTCCATAGAGGGGGCCCTGGAGCGTCCATCCCAGTCGGGTCTGCACAGCGACTGGGCATCCTTTGGGTCCGATGTGGGCCGCCTCAATTGGGAGAATGAGGTCCGCGTGGTCGGAGCCGATGAGCAGGGTCGGTGTGGCGCCGTCGATAAGCGGTATAGGTAGTTGACGTAGGTGCACATACTTCGCCATCAGCTGTGGGATGGGGTAGGTGTACTGGGACAGGCCTATGTCGTGGCTGGTGAAGACGTTGGTTATGCTATACTGCTTCTCGGGCTGGTCCACCGTTGCTATCTTGAAGGAGACCTTCTCACCTTTTATTGTCTTCTGGTCCCTTCTGATGGTGCGTATTGTCATGGTACCTTTGGCACCCCGCAGGCCCAACTGGGCTGCTGCGGAAGCGAGGAGGAGAGTCTTTTCAGACCCATCGTCCAGGACCTTGTCCTCGTAGCTCAGGAGCACTCTGACCACTTTGATGAGCACTCGGGGGGTCCCGCTATGCTGGTCAATGTGGAGCACTCCTGTTGGTCGGTTGCTTTGGATCGTCTGGGGTGGTGCCGACTCGCGGTCGTCCGAGTAGCACCGTGACTCCCAGTGTCTGCTGTAGCAGTCGGAACAGTAGGGAGCGGTCTGGTGGATCTTTGGTACTGGTGCCACCGCCTCGGCATGGTACATTACCGCGACGGGCCCACTCTGTTGTCCTGGCGGACGCTTGTTGATGTCATGCAGGACCTCCAAGTGGGTGCCGCCGCACCTGCCGCACTTCTTCTTCAAGCGGCACGCAGCTGCCATGTGGCTGCGCGCGCAGCGGAAGCAGCGGCGGTGGTCCTTGATCCACTGACTCACCTCATCCGTGGTCAGCTTCTTGAAATCGTCGCATTGATACAGCCGATGTTCTCCCTCACAGTACTGGCACTCAATCTTCCACTGGTCCTCTTTCGTCGAGGGGGTGTTGTGGTTCTTGTGCTGCGGTACTGATTCGGCTTGGTGCATAACGGTCACCGACCGGCGGTTATCATTTGATCCCCGAGGTCCTGGTCTTGGGCTTGGTCCACTCCATACGAACGTGTCCAGTCGTAGGCTGCTGACCTCCCTGGCGAGGAAGTCAGACAAGTCTAGGAGGGATGCCTCTGGACCGTTGGGGTCGCGGTGGTCTCTCTGCCGCTGAAAACGCTCTTGTCGGGCGGGAGGGAGCTTCTCTAATATTCTCTCTACATTAGAGTTAGCGTACAGTTCGTATATCCCCTTTTCCTTTTGGGCCCCCAGCATCCCTACCAGGGACTGTACCTTGATAGAGAGGTCATCCAATGCTCTGTTGTCTCTGGCTGGGGGGAGACGGTCAATGTCTCTTATCTCCTGTATCACGTAGTCCCATATGCGTCCATAACGTTGGTCGAGGGCTACTAGAGCCGCGGTGTATGGGGTAGTAGAGTTGGAATATGCCAGCGCTATATTGTGCGCTCTGGGCACCTTCAGGTGCTTGAGTAGGATAGCATACTTGTACGTTTCATCCGGTACATCGGACATCATTGTCTCTAAGCACATTCGTAGCTCTGTGTACTGTGCTCTGTTCTCGTGTGTGAAGTCCGGGAACGTCGGTGTGCCAAGGTACGATGCCATGGATGGCTGGCACATCGGTGAGCGTTGGGGGAGAGGCCTCCTGGGCGAGTCTCCCCGTGCGTGTCGTCTTGGGCTGGTACTTGGTGGGTACCGAAGCCCGGGTACCCAGGTGCTGTTCCTCGGGGCTGGCGGTGCGTCAAACTCACCTGTGAGTTGAGTCGGGGGTTTGTAGCGCAGTGCCTCGGGGCTGACGTCTGGGCTGTACTGGACCTCCTGGTCCAGAGTCCGTTGCTGCTGGTCGGGGCTGTACTGGGCCTCCTGGTCCAGAGTACGTTGCTGCTGGTCGGCTTGACATTCCTCCTCTTCCTCCTCTTCCTCTGCTAGGTCCTGGAGTCTTCTGTTCAGTCTCTCGGCGTGGTCCGGTTCTTCCCGGTTGCTGGGTCTCGTATGGACCGGCCGGGGAGGGGGTTCGGAGACGTGGACAGGATCCTCCTGTTGGCGGGGTCCCGGGTCGCTTGGTCGGGTAGGGGAGTGTGTCCTAGACCCTTGTCGTGACGATCTCCGGGAGCTCCGTGCGGAGAGAGGGGGTGTCGCCATGGTAATCAATTTGTCCATCATCTGCGCCTGCAGCCGGTCGCGCTCTGCCTCGCGCTGGGCATGGGCGGCGTCGCGCACCGCTTCGCGCTGGGCATTGGCGGCGTCGCGCTGCGCATTGGCGCTGGCATGGGCTGCGTGGAGCTGTGCATTGGCGGCGTCGCGTTGTGCATTGGCGGCGGCGTGCTGCGCATCGGCGCGGCTTCTCTCAATATTCTCTTCCGTCTGAAGGCGTCTGGTCTCCAGTCTTATGCGGTCGTCTTCACTCCTTGTTGCGCCTGGAAGCGCTCTCGCTCGGTTGCAGAATGTTCGCGTTCACGGAGGGCTTGCGCTTGGAGTTGCGCGTGAAGGCGCTCTCGTTCGTCTGCAGCTTGTTCGCGCTCGCTCGTCTGTTGCGCTTGGAGTCGATCGCGTTCACCCTGAAGTCGATCGCGTTCGGTGGAGGCTGCCAGGGTGGCGATGAGTGCCTGCGCCAGCATCTTGTCTGCTTCGCTGGGGGAAGACACAGGCGGAGGTGATCGGCTTCTGGCAGTGCTCGTTGGAGATCCGTTCTCCTGTCGCGCTCCGATGAGATCCTTCTCCTGGGTGTGCGTCTCTTCTGGTAGTGGGTCGGGTTCCGTCCCTGGAGCGCTTTTTTTATCCTGGAGCTCTCCGGGGACTACCTCGTTGGCGTCGGCGGGGGGTAAAGTCATGTCGGGTCCCTCCTGGTCCCCACCGTGAGCTTGGTCAGTTACGTTAGAACCCACTAGGGTCTCTACTGGCGGGGTAGCCTGGTCGGTAGGGTTTGACATACTTTTACTATCCGCTTTATTTATTTTATCCGTATTTAACTTCCTTTTAAAGCTAGGTATTGGACTGACAACGTAGTCCTCTAGGTGAAGAGGTGGCTGCCGTCTGCGCTCCGGGCGATCTAGCTTAGGAGAACCGTTTGTGGAGTGTTCATCATCGGCCATGTTAATATTAATATTATATTAATATTACGCTAATTCTTATCCGGGGCTCGAAGGACCAATTGAAGGACCAAACTGAGGGGTACAATTCCCTGACTGTATTAATAAGTATGGTATCATTAAACCACTACCGTCTTATGTACATTACTACTGGCCATACAGTACACAGGTATCTTATGATGAACACTTCCCACAATGACTCGGTTCCACACAAAACTGGATTTAAGTATTTATTAGCAGCAATGATAGTACATAATATACTTTACTTTGGATGCGCTTATAAGGCAAAGGAATGTGCGTAGGCAAATCAATAACGTATGTCCATTCTCATATTACGCAGGAGATAATAATACAACCTGAATCTTAGGAATTATATCTATGGTACTCTGGGGAGGCAGCGGGAGATACTGGTAGGGGGTTCCCACCGGTTGTAAGCCAGCAGGGGGAGGAAATGTTCGAATGCAAAGTCTGGATCAACGGGGACTCAATAAGCTCCTGCTATGGGAGGCGGTATATTACTCCCTGGATCAGCAGACGAAAAGCAGCAGCTGTAATCCAAGTATGCGTGCAGCATAGATGAAAGCCGGCCAGCCTCTCCAAGAGACGGGCTCGAGTGATGTTCCTCACGGGTAAATCCCACACAGTAGTGGGTTGGTAGACGATTCTCCTCCGCTCCAACAGGACCAAAGCAATATAATAATAATCCAGCCGGAAAGGGGCTCTGCATTCACCGGTGTAGATTCTCCGGTGCGCGGTACTTCACATTAACTAGGTCGAACTTGACGTTATTCCACTAAGCTCTGACACTACTATCCTATTCGCACGTGGTTATAAGTGCTCTATTTAGACGCACGGTTGCTCACTTCACTTGGTCGTTGACTCGTGATGAAGGCTTTACTAGTAAGGAGCGAACGATACGTTGAACGAACGTATTAGGATAAGACAAGACTACTGCTGTATCCTGGTCTCAATGCTCTATTTGGGGCCAAACGGGCCCTACTTCACCGCACGTTGTATCGTGGGTGAGGCTTCACTTGGGTAACTCGAACTACTTCTGTATTCACCTGCGCCATATTTATATGTTAGGTGAACAAACTAGTACCAGCTTTATTCCTGTCTCATATCCTTGCGCAGAACCGGGCATGTTGAGACAAGCCTTGACGGTGGCTTTGAACTCGGCATTGGGGGTATGGCCGTTGGCGCCTAGGGGATCGCTTCCAATAGGAGAACGAAATATTATGGTCTGTACTAGGTTAAAGGGATATTCCGTGTATATGTACAAAGAATACACAAGGGATATCAGACAATATACAAATAGTATACAATATATATCAATCAATAAATATATATATTCGGTTTAATCTGACCCTTTGTAACACTAACCCTAAACAACATTCAATAAAAGAACTATAAAAAGTGCTCAGGATCTTCGCACTAACATTAAAAGAGTTCAGCTTTCTCAGCAGGGTTAGTCTTTGTATGTATGTGGCAGTCTGGAATGTTGTTTAGGGTTAACTCCTAACTTTTTCTTTTATCTGCTGGTTCAGTCGCCTGTCCATTAAAGATAGGAACAGCCTACAGTATATTGTGAAAGTGTGCTCCAAAATAATTGGAGTAAAACAGAGAGACCTATGTTCTCTCTGGATGGACCAGGTGGTCAAGAAAGGGACGAGCATCACAAATCAACCTCTGCACGCTCTGTCTCAGCGGTTTTCACTGTTCTGGCCGCCGTTATGACGTCCCACCAAGTAGGACCAACCGCTACGCCAAATCTTTTGTCCCCTCGGCTATCAGACTTTTAAACACAGACAGTAGTCATTTTAAGTAGCCTTTTGCACTTGGTTGTCTGTTTTTACTTTTACTTTTATTGCTGGATTGTATCACATGGAGTGTTTCTCTTTTTATTTGCCGTGCTGTCGTTGAGATGTTTTGTTGTTTGTTTGTCTTTGTTGCTTGTTGGTGAAGCTGCAAATATGAATTGCCCCACGCGGGATCAATAAAGTTGTCTGAATCTGAATCTGAATCATTCCAGACCGCCACATCCATACAAAGACTAACCCTAAACAACATTCCAGACTGCCACATCCATACAAAGACTAACCCTAAACAACATTCCAGACTGCCACATCCATACAAAGACTATAACCCTAAACAACATTCCAGACTGCCACATCCATACATACAAAGACTAACCCTAAACAACATTCCAGACTGCCACATACATACAAAGACTAACCCTAAACAACATTCCAGACTGCCACATCCATCCATACAAAGACTAACCCTAAAAAACATTCCAGACTGCCACATCCATCCATACAAAGACTAACCCTAAACAACATTCCAGACTGCCACACCCATACAAAGACTAACCCTAAACAACATTCCAGACTGCCACATCCATCCATACAAAGACTAACCCTAAACAACATTCCAGACTGCCACATCCATACAAAGACTAACCATAAACAACATTCCAGACTGCCACATCCATCCATACAAAGACTAACCCTAAAAAACATTCCAGACTGCCACATCCATCCATACAAAGACTAACCCTAAACAACATTCCAGACTGCCACACCCATACAAAGACTAACCCTAAACAACATTCCAGACTGCCACATCCATCCATACAAAGACTAACCCTAAACAACATTCCAGACTGCCACATCCATACAAACAAAGACTAACCCTAAACAACATTCCAGACTGCCACATCCATACAAAGACTAACCCTAAACAACATTCCAGACGGCCACATCCATACAAACAAAGACTAACCCTAAACAACATTCCAGACTGCCACATCCATACAAACAAAGACTAACCCTAAACAACATTCCAGACTGCCACATCCATATAAACAAAGACTAACCCTAAACAACATTCCAGACTGCCACATCCATACAAACAAAGACTAACCCTAAACAACATTCCAGACTGCCACATCCATACAAACAAAGACTAACCCCAAAACAACATTCCAGACTGCCACATCCATACAAACAAAGACTAACCCTAAACAACATTCCAGACTGCCACATCCATACAAACAAAGACTAACCCTAAACAGCATTCCAGACTGCCACATCCATACAAAGACTAACCCTAAACAACATTCCAGACTGCCACATCCATACAAAGACTAACCCTAAACAACATTCCAGACTGCCACATCCATACAAACAAAGACTAACCCTAAACAGCATTCCAGACTGCCACATCCATACAAAGACTAACCCTAAACAACATTCCAGACTGCCACATCCATACAAAGACTAACCCTAAACAACATTCCAGACTGCCACACCCATACAAAGACTAACCCTAAACAACATTCCAGACTGCCACATCCATTCAAACAAAGACTAACCCTAAACAGCATTCCAGACTGCCACACCCATACAAAGACTATCCCTAAACAACATTCCAGACTGCCACATCCATACAAACAAAGACTAACCCTAAACAACATTCCAGACTGCCACATCCATACAAACAAAGACTATCCCTAAACAACATTCCAGACTGCCACATCCATACAAAAACTATAACCCTTAACAACATTCCAGACTGCCACATCCATACAAAGACTAACCCTAAACAGCATTCCAGACTGCCACATCCATACAAATACTAACCCTAAACAACATTCCAGACTGCCACATCCATACAAAGATTAACCCTAAACAACATTCCAGACTGCCACATCCATACAAAGACCAACCCTAAACAACATTCCAGACAGCCACATCCATACAAATACTAACCCTAAACAACATTCCAGACTGCCACATCCATACAAAGACTAACCCTAAACAACATTCCAGACTGCCACATCCATCCATACAAAGACTAACCCTAAACAACATTCCAGACGGCCACATCCATACAAAGACTAACCCTAAACAACATTCCAGACTGCCACATCCATACAAAGACTAACCCCAAAACAACATTCCAGACTGCCACATCCATACAAACAAAGACTAACCCTAAACAACATTCCAGACTGCCACATCCATACAAACAAAGACTAACCCTAAACAGCATTCCAGACTGCCACATCCATACAAAGACTAACCCTAAACAACATTCCAGACTGCCACATCCATACAAAGACTAACCCTAAACAACAATTCAGACTGCCACATCCATACAAACAAAGACTAACCCTAAACAGCATTCCAGACTGCCACATCCATACAAAGACTAACCCTAAACAACATTCCAGACTGCCACATCCATACAAAGACTAACCCTAAACAACATTCCAGACTGCCACACCCATACAAAGACTAACCCTAAACAACATTCCAGACTGCCACATCCATACAAACAAAGACTAACCCTAAACAGCATTCCAGACTGCCACACCCATACAAACAAAGACTAACCCTAAACAACATTCCAGACTGCCACATCCATACAAAGACTATAACCCTTAACAACATTCCAGACTGCCACATCCATACAAAGACTAACCCTAAACAGCATTCCAGACTGCCACATCCATACAAATACTAACCCTAAACAACATTCCAGACTGCCACATCCATACAAAGATTAACCCTAAACAACATTCCAGACTGCCACATCCATACAAAGACTAACCCTAAACAACATTCCAGACTGCCACATCCATACAAATACTATTAGCATAATTTTGAGTCAATGTACAGTTTTACATGTTTATACAGTGTGCCCCCCCCCCCCCCCCCCCCCCCCCAACCACCTCCAATGTAAATTACCCAGTATGGTTGTCAATATCCCAATGTACCCAACCCCCCCCACCCAACCTCCTCCAATGTACAGTTTCTACGTCAAATGTATATACTCCCTTTTCTTGACTCCTTCTGTATCACAAACAGTACTGTATTTGCAAATCTGGTATGTCATAAATGTATAGATGTAGCAGTACTGACTATCTGTATGTCATGTATGTCATATATGTCCTGATGAATTGAAAATGGGGGACCCTGATGTAAACAAGACGAAAGTCTTTCTCTGGTCTGCATCCCCTTAACAATTGTGGGTATTGAGCTGTACTGTATTGTACCCATTCTGCAATCTGTTAATAAAGTTTTCAATCAATCAATCAATCAATGTATGTCATATATGTTATGATGAATTGAAAATGGGGGACCCTGATGTAAACAAGACGAAAGTCTTTCTCTGGTCTGCATCCCCTTAACAATTGTATGTATTGAGCTGTACTGTACTGTACCTATTCTGCAATCTGTTAATAAACTTTTCAATCAATCAATCAATCAGCAGCGGTGCTGTGCCTCTAGGGGGGTCCGGGGGCATGCCCCCCGTAACTTTTTTTTTTTTTTACATTTTAAAGTTAAATGCATCAATCTGGTGCACTTTGAGAGCAAAATAAAGAGGCTAGATCTATGATGATTGTACATGTCAAAATACTTCCCAAAGGTCAGTGAATACCACAACCACTACACCAGAGGAAGCTCAACAAATCATGTTAAACCCAGATTCGGCTCAAACAAGGGACTAAACACGTTTCGCAATTATGCCACAACAATGTGGAACGCCCTACCCAAAGCTGTAAAGGAATGTGAATCCCTGCCCACATTCAAAACCGCTCTTAAAGAGCACCTACGGGAGGCTGCAATTCGAAACTGGCCACCGTAAATGCCCAAAACCCCCACCACCTCCTAATAGACAGTCTCCTCCCCACCGCATGTATATATTCCCTCCCCGCCGTATGTATATTTCTCTCCCACCCACCCACCCCCTCCTAATGTACAGTCCCCTCCCCATCATATGTATATACTCTGTCAGGATCTAGGGGTAACAGTACTGTATATTTGAATACCGTTTATGTCACAAATGTATCAGTACTAAATACCTATATGTCCCTATGCCATAAATGTCATGTATGTTGTGTATGTGATGTCATAAATGTCTATATGAATTGAAAATGGGGGACCCTGATGGAAACAAGACAAACGTCTTTCTCAGGTCTGCATCCCCTTAACAATTGTATGTATTGAGCCGTACTGTATTGTACCCATTCTGCAATCTGTTAAATAAAGTTTTCATTCATTCATTCATACTAACCCTAAACAACATTCCAGACTGCCACATCCATACAAAGACTAACCCTAAACAACATTCCAGACTGTCACATCCATCCATACAAAGACTAACCCTAAACAACATTCCAGACGGCCACATCCATACAAAGACTAACCCTAAACAACATTCCAGACTGCCACATCCATACAAAGACTAACCCTAAACAACATTCCAGACTGCCACATCCATACAAACAAAGACTAACCCTAAACAACATTCCAGACTGCCACATCCATCCATACAAAGACTAACCCTAAACAACATTCCAGACTGCCACATCCATCCATACAAAGACTAACCCTAAACAGCATTCCAGACTGCCACATCCATACAAAGACTAACCCTAAACAACATTCCAGACTGCCACATCCATCCATACAAAGACTAACCCTAAACAACATTCCAGACTGCCACATCCATACAAAGACTAACCCTAAACAACATTCCAGACTGCCACATCCATACAAAGACTAACCCTAAACAGCATTCCAGACTGCCACATCCATACAAAGACTAACCCTAAACAACATTCCAGACTGCCACATACATCCATACAAAGACTAACCCTAAACAGCATTCCAGACTGCCACACCCATACATACAAAGACTAACCCTAAACAGCATTCCAGACTGCCACACCCATACACACAAAGACTATAACCCTAAACAACATTCCAGACTGCCACATCCATACAAACAAAGACTAACCCTAAACAGCATTCCAGACTGCCACACCCATACATACAAATACTCTAACCCTAAACAACATTCCAGACTGCCACACCCATACAAACAAAGACTAACCCTAAACAACATTCCAGACTGCCACATCCATACAAAGATTAACCCTAAACAACATTCCAGACTGCCACATCCATACAAAGACAAACCCTAAACAACATTCCAGACAGCCACATCCATACAAATACTAACCCTAAACAACATTCCAGACTGTCACATCCATCCATACAAAGACTAACCCTAAACAACATTCCAGACGGCCACATCCATACAAAGACTAACCCTAAACAACATTCCAGACTGCCACATCCATACAAAGACTAACCCTAAACAACATTCCAGACTGCCACATCCATACAAACAAAGACTAACCCTAAACAACATTCCAGACTGCCACATCCATCCATACAAAGACTAACCCTAAACAACATTCCAGACTGCCACATCCATCCATACAAAGACTAACCCTAAACAGCATTCCAGACTGCCACATCCATACAAAGACTAACCCTAAACAACATTCCAGACTGCCACATCCATCCATACAAAGACTAACCCTAAACAACATTCCAGACTGCCACATCCATACAAAGACTAACCCTAAACAACATTCCAGACTGCCACATCCATACAAAGACTAACCCTAAACAGCATTCCAGACTGCCACATCCATACAAAGACTAACCCTAAACAACATTCCAGACTGCCACATACATCCATACAAAGACTAACCCTAAACAGCATTCCAGACTGCCACACCCATACATACAAAGACTAACCCTAAACAGCATTCCAGACTGCCACACCCATACACACAAAGACTATAACCCTAAACAACATTCCAGACTGCCACATCCATACAAACAAAGACTAACCCTAAACAGCATTCCAGACTGCCACACCCATACATACAAATACTCTAACCCTAAACAACATTCCAGACTGCCACACCCATACAAACAAAGACTAACCCTAAACAACATTCCAGACTGCCACATCCATACAAAGATTAACCCTAAACAACATTCCAGACTGCCACATCCATACAAAGACAAACCCTAAACAACATTCCAGACAGCCACATCCATACAAATACTAACCCTAAACAACATTCCAGACTGCCACATCCATACAAAGACTAACCCTAAACAACATTCCAGACTGCCACATCCATCCATACAAAGACTAACCCTAAACAACATTCCAGACGGCCACATCCATACAAAGACTAACCCTAAACAACATTCCAGACTGCCACATCCATACAAAGACTAACCCCAAAACAACATTCCAGACTGCCACATCCATACAAACAAAGACTAACCCTAAACAACATTCCAGGCTGCCACATCCATACAAACAAAGACTAACCCTAAACAGCATTCCAGACTGCCACATCCATACAAAGACTAACCCTAAACAACATTCCAGACTGCCACATCCATACAAAGACTAACCCTAAACAACAATTCAGACTGCCACATCCATACAAACAAAGACTAACCCTAAACAGCATTCCAGACTGCCACATCCATACAAAGACTAACCCTAAACAACATTCCAGACTGCCACATCCATACAAAGACTAACCCTAAACAACATTCCAGACTGCCACACCCATACAAAGACTAACCCTAAACAACATTCCAGACTGCCACATCCATACAAACAAAGACTAACCCTAAACAGCATTCCAGACTGCCACACCCATACAAACAAAGACTAACCCTAAACAACATTCCAGACTGCCACATCCATACAAAGACTATAACCCTTAACAACATTCCAGGCTGCCACATCCATACAAAGACTAACCCTAAACAGCATTCCAGACTGCCACATCCATACAAATACTAACCCTAAACAACATTCCAGACTGCCACATCCATACAAAGATTAACCCTAAACAACATTCCAGACTGCCACATCCATACAAAGACTAACCCTAAACAACATTCCAGACTGCCACATCCATACAAATACTAACCCTAAACAACATTCCAGACTGCCACATCCATACAAAGACTAACCCTAAACAACATTCCAGACTGCCACATCCATCCATACAAAGACTAACCCTAAACAACATTCCAGACGGCCACATCCATACAAAGACTAACCCTAAACAACATTCCAGACTGCCACATCCATACAAAGACTAACCCTAAACAACATTCCAGACTGCCACATCCATACAAACAAAGACTAACCCTAAACAACATTCCAGACTGCCACATCCATCCATACAAAGACTAACCCTAAACAACATTCCAGACTGCCACATCCACCCATACAAAGACTAACCCTAAACAGCATTCCAGACTGCCACATCCATACAAAGACTAACCCTAAACAACATTCCAGACTGCCACATCCATCCATACAAAGACTAACCCTAAACAACATTCCAGACTGCCACATCCATACAAAGACTAACCCTAAACAACATTCCAGACTGCCACATCCATACAAAGACTAACCCTAAACAGCATTCCAGACTGCCACATCCATACAAAGACTAACCCTAAACAACATTCCAGACTGCCACATACATCCATACAAAGACTAACCCTAAACAGCATTCCAGACTGCCACACCCATACATACAAAGACTAACCCTAAACAGCATTCCAGACTGCCACACCCATACACACAAAGACTATAACCCTAAACAACATTCCAGACTGCCACATCCATACAAACAAAGACTAACCCTAAACAGCATTCCAGACTGCCACACCCATACATACAAATACTCTAACCCTAAACAACATTCCAGACTGCCACACCCATACAAACAAAGACTAACCCTAAACAACATTCCAGACTGCCACATCCATACAAAGATTAACCCTAAACAACATTCCAGACTGCCACATCCATACAAAGACAAACCCTAAACAACATTCCAGACAGCCACATCCATACAAATACTAACCCTAAACAACATTCCAGACTGCCACATCCATCCATACAAAGACTAACCCTAAACAACATTCCAGACTGCCACATCCATACAAACAAAGACTAACCCTAAACAACATTCCAGACTGCCACATCCATACAAAGACTAACCCTAAACAACATTCCAGACGGCCACATCCATACAAACAAAGACTAACCCTAAACAACATTCCAGACTGCCACATCCATACAAACAAAGACTAACCCTAAACAACATTCCAGACTGCCACATCCATATAAACAAAGACTAACCCTAAACAACATTCCAGACTGCCACATCCATACAAACAAAGACTAACCCTAAACAACATTCCAGACTGCCACATCCATACAAACAAAGACTAACCCCAAAACAACATTCCAGACTGCCACATCCATACAAACAAAGACTAACCCTAAACAACATTCCAGACTGCCACATCCATACAAACAAAGACTAACCCTAAACAGCATTCCAGACTGCCACATCCATACAAAGACTAACCCTAAACAACATTCCAGACTGCCACATCCATACAAAGACTAACCCTAAACAACATTCCAGACTGCCACATCCATACAAACAAAGACTAACCCTAAACAGCATTCCAGACTGCCACATCCATACAAAGACTAACCCTAAACAACATTCCAGACTGCCACATCCATACAAAGACTAACCCTAAACAACATTCCAGACTGCCACACCCATACAAAGACTAACCCTAAACAACATTCCAGACTGCCACATCCATTCAAACAAAGACTAACCCTAAACAGCATTCCAGACTGCCACACCCATACAAAGACTATCCCTAAACAACATTCCAGACTGCCACATCCATACAAACAAAGACTAACCCTAAACAACATTCCAGACTGCCACATCCATACAAACAAAGACTATCCCTAAATAACATTCCAGACTGCCACATCCATACAAAAACTATAACCCTTAACAACATTCCAGACTGCCACATCCATACAAAGACTAACCCTAAACAGCATTCCAGACTGCCACATCCATACAAATACTAACCCTAAACAACATTCCAGACTGCCACATCCATACAAAGATTAACCCTAAACAACATTCCAGACTGCCACATCCATACAAAGACAAACCCTAAACAACATTCCAGACAGCCACATCCATACAAATACTAACCCTAAACAACATTCCAGACTGCCACATCCATACAAAGACTAACCCTAAACAACATTCCAGACTGCCACATCCATCCATACACAGACTAACCCTAAACAACATTCCAGATGGCCACATCCATACAAAGACTAACCCTAAACAACATTCCAGACCGCCACATCCATACAAAGACTAACCCCAAAACAACATTCCAGACTGCCACATCCATACAAACAAAGACTAACCCTAAACAACATTCCAGACTGCCACATCCATACAAACAAAGACTAACCCTAAACAGCATTCCAGACTGCCACATCCATACAAAGACTAACCCTAAACAACATTCCAGACTGCCACATCCATACAAAGACTAACCCTAAACAACAATTCAGACTGCCACATCCATACAAACAAAGACTAACCCTAAACAGCATTCCAGACTGCCACATCCATACAAAGACTAACCCTAAACAACATTCCAGACTGCCACATCCATACAAAGACTAACCCTAAACAACATTCCAGACTGCCACACCCATACAAAGACTAACCCTAAACAACATTCCAGACCGCCACATCCATACAAACAAAGACTAACCCTAAACAGCATTCCAGACTGCCACACCCATACAAACAAAGACTAACCCTAAACAACATTCCAGACTGCCACATCCATACAAAGACTATAACCCTTAACAACATTCCAGACTGCCACATCCATACAAAGACTAACCCTAAACAGCATTCCAGACTGCCACATCCATACAAATACTAACCCTAAACAACATTCCAGACTGCCACATCCATACAAAGATTAACCCTAAACAACATTCCAGACTGCCACATCCATACAAAGACTAACCCTAAACAACATTCCAGACTGCCACATCCATACAAATACTATTAGCATAATTTTGAGTCAATGTACAGTTTTACGTGTTTCTACAGTGGGCCCCCCCCCCCAACCACCTCCAATGTAAATTACCCAGTATGGTTGTCAATATCCCAATGTACCCAACCCCCCCCACCCAACCTCCTCCAATGTACAGTTTCTACGTCAAATGTATATACTCCCTTTTCTTGACTCCTTCTGTATCACAAACAGTACTGTATTTGCAAATCTGGTATGTCATAAATGTATAGATGTAGCAGTACTGACTATCTGTATGTCATGTATGTCATATATGTCCTGATGAATTGAAAATGGGGGACCCTGATGTAAACAAGACGAAAGTCTTTCTCTGGTCTGCATCCCCTTAACAATTGTGTGTATTGAGCTGTACTGTATTGTACCCATTCTGCAATCTGTTAATAAAGTTTTCAATCAATCAATCAATCAATGTATGTCATATATGTTATGATGAATTGAAAATGGGGGACCCTGATGTAAACAAGACGAAAGTCTTTCTCTGGTCTGCATCCCCTTAACAATTGTATGTATTGAGCTGTACTGTACTGTACCTATTCTGCAATCTGTTAATAAACTTTTCAATCAATCAATCAATCAGCAGCGGTGCTGTGCCTCTAGGGGGGTCCGGGGGCATGCCCCCCGTAATTTTTTTTTTTTTTACATTTTAAAGTTAAATGCATCAATCTGGTGCACTTTGAGAGCAAAATAAAGAGGCTAGATCTATGATGATTGTACATGTCAAAATACTTCCCAAAGGTCAGTGAATACCACAACCACTACACCAGAGGAAGCTCAACAAATCATGTTAAACCCAGATTCGGCTCAAACAAGGGACTAAACACGTTTCGCAATTATGCCACAACAATGTGGAACGCCCTACCCAAAGCTGTAAAGGAATGTGAATCCCTGCCCACATTCAAAACCGCTCTTAAAGAGCACCTACGGGAGGCTGCAATTCGAAACTGGCCACCGTAAATGCCCAAAACCCCCACCACCTCCTAATAGACAGTCTCCTCCCCACCGCATGTATATATTCCCTCCCCGCCGTATGTATATTTCTCTCCCACCCACCCACCCCCTCCTAATGTACAGTCCCCTCCCCATCATATGTATATACTCTGTCAGGATCTAGGGGTAACAGTACTGTATATTTGAATACCGTTTATGTCACAAATGTATCAGTACTAAATACCTATATGTCCCTATGCCATAAATGTCATGTATGTTGTGTATGTGATGTCATAAATGTCTATATGAATTGAAAATGGGGGACCCTGATGGAAACAAGACAAACGTCTTTCTCAGGTCTGCATCCCCTTAACAATTGTATGTATTGAGCCGTACTGTATTGTACCCATTCTGCAATCTGTTAAATAAAGTTTTCATTCATTCATTCATACTAACCCTAAACAACATTCCAGACTGCCACATCCATACAAAGACTAACCCTAAACAACATTCCAGACTGTCACATCCATCCATACAAAGACTAACCCTAAACAACATTCCAGACGGCCACATCCATACAAAGACTAACCCTAAACAACATTCCAGACTGCCACATCCATACAAAGACTAACCCTAAACAACATTCCAGACTGCCACATCCATACAAACAAAGACTAACCCTAAACAACATTCCAGACTGCCACATCCATCCATACAAAGACTAACCCTAAACAACATTCCAGACTGCCACATCCATCCATACAAAGACTAACCCTAAACAGCATTCCAGACTGCCACATCCATACAAAGACTAACCCTAAACAACATTCCAGACTGCCACATCCATCCATACAAAGACTAACCCTAAACAACATTCCAGACTGCCACATCCATACAAAGACTAACCCTAAACAACATTCCAGACTGCCACATCCATACAAAGACTAACCCTAAACAGCATTCCAGACTGCCACATCCATACAAAGACTAACCCTAAACAACATTCCAGACTGCCACATACATCCATACAAAGACTAACCCTAAACAGCATTCCAGACTGCCACACCCATACACACAAAGACTATAACCCTAAACAACATTCCAGACTGCCACATCCATACAAACAAAGACTAACCCTAAACAGCATTCCAGACTGCCACACTCATACATACAAATACTCTAACCCTAAACAACATTCCAGACTGCCACATCCATACAAAGACTAACCCTAAACAACAATTCAGACTGCCACATCCATACAAACAAAGACTAACCCTAAACAGCATTCCAGACTGCCACATCCATACAAAGACTAACCCTAAACAACATTCCAGACTGCCACATCCATACAAAGACTAACCCTAAACAACATTCCAGACTGCCACACCCATACAAAGACTAACCCTAAACAACATTCCAGACCGCCACATCCATACAAACAAAGACTAACCCTAAACAGCATTCCAGACTGCCACACCCATACAAACAAAGACTAACCCTAAACAACATTCCAGACTGCCACATCCATACAAAGACTATAACCCTTAACAACATTCCAGACTGCCACATCCATACAAAGACTAACCCTAAACAGCATTCCAGACTGCCACATCCATACAAATACTAACCCTAAACAACATTCCAGACTGCCACATCCATACAAAGATTAACCCTAAACAACATTCCAGACTGCCACATCCATACAAAGACTAACCCTAAACAACATTCCAGACTGCCACATCCATACAAATACTATTAGCATAATTTTGAGTCAATGTACAGTTTTACGTGTTTCTACAGTGGGCCCCCCCCCCCCCCCCCCCCCCCCCAACCACCTCCAATGTAAATTACCCAGTATGGTTGTCAATATCCCAATGTACCCAACCCCCCCCACCCAACCTCCTCCAATGTACAGTTTCTACGTCAAATGTATATACTCCCTTTTCTTGACTCCTTCTGTATCACAAACAGTACTGTATTTGCAAATCTGGTATGTCATAAATGTATAGATGTAGCAGTACTGACTATCTGTATGTCATGTATGTCATATATGTCCTGATGAATTGAAAATGGGGGACCCTGATGTAAACAAGACGAAAGTCTTTCTCTGGTCTGCATCCCCTTAACAATTGTGTGTATTGAGCTGTACTGTATTGTACCCATTCTGCAATCTGTTAATAAAGTTTTCAATCAATCAATCAATCAATGTATGTCATATATGTTATGATGAATTGAAAATGGGGGACCCTGATGTAAACAAGACGAAAGTCTTTCTCTGGTCTGCATCCCCTTAACAATTGTATGTATTGAGCTGTACTGTACTGTACCTATTCTGCAATCTGTTAATAAACTTTTCAATCAATCAATCAATCAGCAGCGGTGCTGTGCCTCTAGGGGGGTCCGGGGGCATGCCCCCCGTAATTTTTTTTTTTTTTACATTTTAAAGTTAAATGCATCAATCTGGTGCACTTTGAGAGCAAAATAAAGAGGCTAGATCTATGATGATTGTACATGTCAAAATACTTCCCAAAGGTCAGTGAATACCACAACCACTACACCAGAGGAAGCTCAACAAATCATGTTAAACCCAGATTCGGCTCAAACAAGGGACTAAACACGTTTCGCAATTATGCCACAACAATGTGGAACGCCCTACCCAAAGCTGTAAAGGAATGTGAATCCCTGCCCACATTCAAAACCGCTCTTAAAGAGCACCTACGGGAGGCTGCAATTCGAAACTGGCCACCGTAAATGCCCAAAACCCCCACCACCTCCTAATAGACAGTCTCCTCCCCACCGCATGTATATATTCCCTCCCCGCCGTATGTATATTTCTCTCCCACCCACCCACCCCCTCCTAATGTACAGTCCCCTCCCCATCATATGTATATACTCTGTCAGGATCTAGGGGTAACAGTACTGTATATTTGAATACCGTTTATGTCACAAATGTATCAGTACTAAATACCTATATGTCCCTATGCCATAAATGTCATGTATGTTGTGTATGTGATGTCATAAATGTCTATATGATTTGAAAATGGGGGACCCTGATGGAAACAAGACAAACGTCTTTCTCAGGTCTGCATCCCCTTAACAATTGTATGTATTGAGCCGTACTGTATTGTACCCATTCTGCAATCTGTTAAATAAAGTTTTCATTCATTCATTCATACTAACCCTAAACAACATTCCAGACTGCCACATCCATACAAAGACTAACCCTAAACAACATTCCAGACTGTCACATCCATCCATACAAAGACTAACCCTAAACAACATTCCAGACGGCCACATCCATACAAAGACTAACCCTAAACAACATTCCAGACTGCCACATCCATACAAAGACTAACCCTAAACAACATTCCAGACTGCCACATCCATATAAACAAAGACTACCCCTAAACAACATTCCAGACTGCCACATCCATCCATACAAAGACTAACCCTAAACAACATTCCAGACTGCCACATCCATCCATACAAAGACTAACCCTAAACAGCATTCCAGACTGCCACATCCATACAAAGACTAACCCTAAACAACATTCCAGACTGCCACATCCATCCATACAAAGACTAACCCTAAACAACATTCCAGACTGCCACATCCATACAAAGACTAACCCTAAACAACATTCCAGACTGCCACATCCATACAAAGACTAACCCTAAACAGCATTCCAGACTGCCACATCCATACAAAGACTAACCCTAAACAACATTCCAGACTGCCACATACATCCATACAAAGACTAACCCTAAACAGCATTCCAGACTGCCACACCCATACATACAAAGACTAACCCTAAACAGCATTCCAGACTGCCACACCCATACACACAAAGACTATAACCCTAAACAACATTCCAGACTGCCACATCCATACAAACAAAGACTAACCCTAAACAGCATTCCAGACTGCCACACCCATACATACAAATACTCTAACCCTAAACAACATTCCAGACTGCCACACCCATACAAACAAAGACTAACCCTAAACAACATTCCAGACTGCCACATCCATACAAAGATTAACCCTAAACAACATTCCAGACTGCCACATCCATACAAAGACAATCCCTAAACAACATTCCAGACAGCCACATCCATACAAATACTAACCCTAAACAACATTCCAGACTGTCACATCCATCCATACAAAGACTAACCCTAAACAACATTCCAGACGGCCACATCCATACAAAGACTAACCCTAAACAACATTCCAGACTGCCACATCCATACAAAGACTAACCCTAAACAACATTCCAGACTGCCACATCCATACAAACAAAGACTAACCCTAAACAACATTCCAGACTGCCACATCCATCCATACAAAGACTAACCCTAAACAACATTCCAGACTGCCACATCCATCCATACAAAGACTAACCCTAAACAGCATTCCAGACTGCCACATCCATACAAAGACTAACCCTAAACAACATTCCAGACTGCCACATCCATCCATACAAAGACTAACCCTAAACAACATTCCAGACTGCCACATCCATACAAAGACTAACCCTAAACAACATTCCAGACTGCCACATCCATACAAAGACTAACCCTAAACAGCATTCCAGACTGCCACATCCATACAAAGACTAACCCTAAACAACATTCCAGACTGCCACATACATCCATACAAAGACTAACCCTAAACAGCATTCCAGACTGCCACACCCATACATACAAAGACTAACCCTAAACAGCATTCCAGACTGCCACATCCATACAAAGACTAACCCTAAACAACATTCCAGACTGCCACATCCATACAAACAAAGACTAACCCTAAACAACATTCCAGACTGCCACATCCATCCATACAAAGACTAACCCTAAACAACATTCCAGACTGCCACATCCATCCATACAAAGACTAACCCTAAACAGCATTCCAGACTGCCACATCCATACAAAGACTAACCCTAAACAACATTCCAGACTGCCACATCCATCCATACAAAGACTAACCCTAAACAACATTCCAGACTGCCACATCCATACAAAGACTAACCCTAAACAACATTCCAGACTGCCACATCCATACAAAGACTAACCCTAAACAGCATTCCAGACTGCCACATCCATACAAAGACTAACCCTAAACAACATTCCAGACTGCCACATACATCCATACAAAGACTAACCCTAAACAGCATTCCAGACTGCCACACCCATACATACAAAGACTAACCCTAAACAGCATTCCAGACTGCCACACCCATACACACAAAGACTATAACCCTAAACAACATTCCAGACTGCCACATCCATACAAAGACTAACCCTAAACAGCATTCCAGACTGCCACACCCATACATACAAATACTCTAACCCTAAACAACATTCCAGACTGCCACACCCATACAAACAAAGACTAACCCTAAACAACATTCCAGACTGCCACATCCATACAAAGATTAACCCTAAACAACATTCCAGACTGCCACATCCATACAAAGACAAACCCTAAACAACATTCCAGACAGCCACATCCATACAAATACTAACCCTAAACAACATTCCAGACTGCCACATCCATACAAAGACTAACCCTAAACAACATTCCAGACTGCCACATCCATCCATACAAAGACTAACCCTAAACAACATTCCAGACGGCCACATCCATACAAAGACTAACCCTAAACAACATTCCAGACTGCCACATCCATACAAAGACTAACCCCAAAACAACATTCCAGACTGCCACATCCATACAAACAAAGACTAACCCTAAACAACATTCCAGACTGCCACATCCATACAAACAAAGACTAACCCTAAACAGCATTCCAGACTGCCACATCCATACAAAGACTAACCCTAAACAACATTCCAGACTGCCACATCCATACAAAGACTAACCCTAAACAACAATTCAGACTGCCACATTCATACAAACAAAGACTAACCATAAACAGCATTCCAGACTGCCACATCCATACAAAGACTAACCCTAAACAACATTCCAGACTGCCACATCCATACAAAGACTAACCCTAAACAACATTCCAGACTGCCACACCCATACAAAGACTAACCCTAAACAACATTCCAGACTGCCACATCCATACAAACAAAGACTAACCCTAAACAGCATTCCAGACTGCCACACCCATACAAACAAAGACTAACCCTAAACAACATTCCAGACTGCCACATCCATACAAAGACTATAACCCTTAACAACATTCCAGACTGCCACATCCATACAAAGACTAACCCTAAACAGCATTCCAGACTGCCACATCCATACAAATACTAACCCTAAACAACATTCCAGACTGCCACATCCATACAAAGATTAACCCTAAACAACATTCCAGACTGCCACATCCATACAAAGACTAACCCTAAACAACATTCCAGACTGCCACATCCATACAAATACTAACCCTAAACAACATTCCAGACTGCCACATCCATACAAAGACTAACCCTAAACAACATTCCAGACTGCCACATCCATCCATACAAAGACTAACCCTAAACAACATTCCAGACGGCCACATCCATACAAAGACTAACCCTAAACAACATTCCAGACTGCCACATCCATACAAAGACTAACCCTAAACAACATTCCAGACTGCCACATCCATACAAACAAAGACTAGCCCTAAACAACATTCCAGACTGCCACATCCATCCATACAAAGACTAACCCTAAACAACATTCCAGACTGCCACATCCATCCATACAAAGACTAACCCTAAACAGCATTCCAGACTGCCACATCCATACAAAGACTAACCCTAAACAACATTCCAGACTGCCACATCCATCCATACAAAGACTAACCCTAAACAACATTCCAGACTGCCACATCCATACAAAGACTAACCCTAAACAACATTCCAGACTGCCACATCCATACAAAGACTAACCCTAAACAGCATTCCAGACTGCCACATCCATACAAAGACTAACCCTAAACAACATTCCAGACTGCCACATACATCCATACATGTGAGAATGCTATTCATCGACTACAGCTCGGCATTCAATACCATAGTCCCCTCCATACTCATAGCCAAGCTCAGGGACCTGGGCTTGGGCTATGACCTCTGCCAGTGGGTCTTGGACTTCCTGACTGGCAGACCCCAGGTGGTGAGAGCAGGCAACTGCACCTCCTCATCCATCACCCTCAACATAGGGGCCCCCCAGGGCTGTGTTCTGAGTCCCCTCCTCTACTCCCTGTACACACACGACTGTGTGGCTCAGCGGAGTAGCAATACAATCATCAAATTTGCTGACGACACAGTGGTGGTGGGCCTGATCTCTGCCAACGACGAGAGGGCCTACCTGGAAGAGGTCAAGGTCCTGGCGGGATGGTGCCAGGAAAACAGCCTCTCCCTGAACGTCAGCAAAACAAAGGAGATGATTGTGGACTTCAGGAGGTCGGGGGTCAAGGACTACAGCCCCCTCAGCATCGACGGGGCACCGGTTGAGAGAGTCAACAGCTTTAAGTACCTCGGAGCCTACATATCCGAGGACTTGACATGGACCACACACATTGACAGTGTTGTGAAGAAGGCACGACAACGCCTCTACTTCCTCAGGCGCCTAAGGAAGTTCCAAGTCAGCCAGAAGATCCTTAAGAACTTCTACTCATGTACAATAGAGAGCATCTTGACCGGCAACATCACCTCCTGGTTTGGGAATAGCACTGCACAAGACCGAAGCAGACTACAAAGAGTGACACGTTCAGCCGAACGCACAATTGGAGGGGGGCTCCCCACCCTCCAGAACATTTACTACAAGCGTTGCAAGGGCAAGGCTAAGAGAATCATTAAAGACTCCAGTCACCCGAACAACTGCCTCTTTGAACTGCTGCGGTCAGGCAAGCGATACCGAAGTCTCAAGGCGAGCACAGAAAGACTCAGAAGAAGCTTCTATCCCCAGGCCATCAAGCTGCTAAACGAACAATGAATGAACACTACACAACAACAACCACCAAACGCACATAGCACACACATCCACACGCACACACTCACTTTAAACAAACACACTGTAGCACCCACTCCACACACTTTATAGCACACACCCACTTTAAACAAACACACTGTAGCACCCACTCCCCACACTTTATATTTATGGATGAAGGATTGCACTACAACTCGTACACCTTACTGTAAATTGTACCTAAAATTGTACCTCATCCCATTTCTGCTTTGCACTAGATAGTACTGTACATTAGTACACTGCATAGTATTGTATATTATATGGTAACTCAGAACATTGTACATATGTCTATACCGAACACTGTGACCTCATTTTTCTTCTTCTAAATTCATGCTATATTATGTTATTTGATACTATCTTGTCTAGCACAGTCTCTGGAGCGTAACAGTAAGAAGCATTTTGTATGAAAGTATTCTGTACTTCTGTATGACAACTATTAAAGAACTTGAACTTGAACTTGAACAAAGACTAACCCTAAACAGCATTCCAGACTGCCACACCCATACATACAAAGACTAACCCTAAACAGCATTCCAGACTGCCACACCCATACACACAAAGACTATAACCCTAAACAACATTCCAGACTGCCACATCCATACAAACAAAGACTAACCCTAAACAGCATTCCAGACTGCCACACCCATACATACAAATACTCTAACCCTAAACAACATTCCAGACTGCCACACCCATACAAACAAAGACTAACCCTAAACAACATTCCAGACTGCCACATCCATCCATACAAAGACTAACCCTAAACAGCATCCCAGATTGCCACATCCATCCATACAAATACTAACCCTAAACAACATTCCAGACTGCCACATCCATACAAAGACTAACCCTAAACAACATTCCAGACTGCCACATCCATACAAAGACTAACCCTAAACAACATTCCAGACTGCCACATCCATCCATACAAATACTAACCCTAAACAACATTCCAGACTGCCACATCCATACAAAGACTAACCCTAAACAACATTCCAGACTGCCACGTCCATACAAAGACTAACCCTAAACAGCATTCCAGACTGCCACACCCATACAAAGACTAACCCTAAACAACATTCCAGACTGCCACATCAATACAAAGACTAACCCTAAACAGCATTCCAGACTGCCACATCCATCCAAAGACTAACCCTAAACAGCATTCCAGACTGCCACATCCATACAAAGACTAACCCTAAACAGCATTCCAGACTGCCACATCCATACAAAGACTAACCCTAAACAGCATTCCAGACTGCCACATCCATACAAAGACTAACCCTAAACAGCATTTCACACTGCTGAAAGATATGACTGGTTTTCGTTAGGATTATAACAGGATAAGTACTACGGTATATAAACACCTAAATTCAGGCAAAGTGTTTTTTTCGTCTTTTACACCAAAGGTGTAATGCATTTCACATGCATTTATACCATGGTAGGTGTAAAATGGTTGACAGCTCAGCCGTTATATACTATCCGAGGACATGCCTGTTCTGGGGGGAGAGAGACAACCGTTCGATATGGGTCAAAGGGGGTCGCTATGGTGACCAGAGATAGGTGCCAGGCAACAGCTTTGATAACGCGGTGGGTTTTCTTTGGGCGAGAGTGGACAGACAGAGAAGACGAAGCAAGTTGCACAGGGCTCAAGGTCGGATAGCATTCCTGATATTAATAACAACCACGCTCAGTAGACAGACAGCACCCCCTTTGCTTGGGGAGTGGGGGGGGGGGGGGGCGAGGTTGGACAGAGAGAGAGAGAGAGAGACAGAGGGAGCGTAAATTCTTTAAGATAACGAACCGACAGAAAGCTGTGGGCTCTTCCGGTCGAAGTCAGTCGAGTTCTGACAGAGCAGGGAAGAACATCGGAGAAGAAGAGGCAAGCCTCCTGATGGAGGGTTGGGGGAGGGGAGAGAGCGAGCTAGAGAGAGAGAGCTAGAGAGAGCGAACAACGATAGAGACAAAGAGATTGACTTGACTTACTACTTAATCCTCTTTACCACGTTGGGGGGCATAGGGCGTCCACCAGAGCTCTCCATCTCACTCTCTTCTGGGCCAGGGCCTTTGCTTCTTGCCAGCTCACTCCAATGTTCTTTAGGTCTTGGAGTGTGGAACGTCTCCAGGTATTTCTCGGCCTGCCGGCTTTCCTCTTCCCCTGCGGGTTGTAGTCCAAGGCCTGTCTAGTGATGTTGTTTGAGTCCTTCCTAAAGGCCTCTACATACTACAGCAACTGCGACGCGACTGCAACACAACATCGACAACGCAACAATGTTGCAGACACTCTGCCTTTATGCTTCTGCAACATCCACACGTAGCCTATGCAACATTGTACAAATAAATGTAAAATTAATGTACAAAATAAACGTCTTTTCCGGTGTTTTAGATGTCGCTCTTTTATTTTGAAAACCCCCGACTGGAAGTATTATTGCTGCTGCTGCTGCTGCTGCTGTTCAGTGTTTTTGAGCTGACAGCAGCTACAGGCACTCGAGGAAGAGAGAGAGAGAGAGCTCGAGAAGCCGTATATCCCTGTGGCGCGGTCGTAGGTGTTTCAATAGATTACTTTATTATTATGCTCTCAGATATACATACAACTGCCAGCCTCTAGCTCGCGCTCAGACACCCCAGTCCGGGCCGTATGTGATGACGTAGCCATCCGGTTGTCTCCAGACCGAGATGACAGTTCCTACATATTACCAGCAGGAGGGGTAATAACATCACCATAACAGTAGGCAGAAATGCAGCTCGAACTACCTGTTGTTGTATTAAATTAATTGATTGCTGTTTAACGTGTCCCTGTGTTCAGTCCTTTCGATTAGCCCCACCCGTTCATTGTAAACAATGATGCATGTAATTATATTAACGTTACTGTGTGTTCTAGCTATAGCAGGGGCGTCCATTTGGTATGGCAAGGTATGGCACTCGCCATACCTTGGCAAATAAAAATGTAAAAATTTTTTTTTTTTTTTTTTTTTTTTTTTACAATTTTTTATGTTGATTTAGAATTCGAATGTCAACATTATGAACGAAGCTTCGAACTATTCGGTACAGCCCTAGCATGTTTTGATATTGTCAATTATCTCACTTTTACTAGGTGACTTTTACTGTGACTAACTGAAATATGCCCAAAAACAAAGGAAAATGGACATAGGGACGTTTTTTAATCAAAGGGCAGCAGAGACAAGTGATACAGGGACACAGGTAAGGTCTGGCTTAGTGATTATAATAGTGCAGTTCAGCATTCAGTAACCCATACTTTTTGTGAATGTGTTTTTGATACTACATTCTGTTGAACACACACCTCAAAACCGTACCTAAGGAAAATTGGCTCAATTGCAATCAATCAATCAAATGTATTTGTATAGCACGTTTAAACATGACGCTTGTCAACCAAAGTGCTTCACATAGCTAAGCTAAGTACAAAGAAAAGTATAAAATAAACAGAAAAATAAAATAAAATCAACGGATAGACAAAGGAAAAACAGAACAACACGTCAACAAGTATGGCAAGAGTCAAAGTGAGTCAGGGAAGGCCAGGCGATATAGGTGGGTGCAAGAAAAGTAATAGACAGTTATGATATTACATTCTGCATAATTCGTATGCAAAATATTGTGGTTCCCTGCTTTAGTCTGTTGACACATTTCTATACTAAAAATGCTTGTGTAGTCCTGTGTCATACCTAAATGTCATATAACTGAATTGTATAGAAACAACTCACCAAAAGTGACTATTGCACAACTGATTTGCCCCCCCCCCCTCCTCGCCATACCTTGCCTTTCAGTGAAAGGACGCCACTGAGCTATAGTCACCAGTGGACTGGCCAACGGGCGCACCGGGAGTATTCCCGGTGGCCTGGCAGACTGGCATGGCCTGGCCCTGTCAGACTGGCAATGTTTTTTTATTTTATTTATTTGTATATTATATAATTTTGTTGCCCGCAGTCAGGCCACTGAACTCCGAAGCAGGCCAGGTCGGTATATATGTTTCTATTTGCGCATATATAAGTTCAGGCAGGGATGAATGAGTTAACTTGTTATTCACAACGCAGCGCGATGCAGTGCGCCTGCGCAGGCCTCGCCAGTCGCCAATCTCAAACAAGCCTATTAATTTAAATCATGATGAGATCAACTGCCGAAACCCGGGAGATATGAACGTTTTGGATATCTCTAGAATGGGTGAAGACGAACGTCGGACTAAAATTGAAAGAATGAGACGAAAGCGGGGCGCAATCAGAGGTGTTATTATTACGCGAGTTTTGAATCAGATGGACATTGAAATTGACGTGGAAACTCCGGATATCACTTGATCACTTTATTGGATGTACTGCTTGGAGTTAAAGAAGACAGTTTGTTGGAACCTGACCATGAAATAGAACAGCTATAAGTCTGATGGATGATTTGGATGCTGATATTGAAGCTGCGAGATGTAAGGAGCTGATGGCAGCAGCGCGAGGGTGAGTACTAGATCACAGAGAGCGCCAGTGAAGTAGAGAAATGTAATGTAACTGCACCGGTAAACTTCTATAAAGGACACTTTCGTATTATAACACGACATTTGGACAATCCATTATTTGGAAAGTAGTTATTCTACACTTTGGTGTAGTGTATACAACTTGTATGGTCCGTTTTGTGACAGCGTCACTGTCCATGGTGCTGAAGCCAGGTCGCATTTATACTGATATATTGCAAATGTTATTGTGAGGTTTTGCCCGCTGCTCACCACCTTTTCTCTGTTTCTTTAAAGCCTACTGTTAGAAATTCCCTTCTCGCTCACTCTCTCTAGCCCCCACCCTCTCGTTCTTTACTCTCGTTTACTCTCAGTGGCCACACCTGGACTATTATCAATTACCTCTCGCACCTGTGGTGGCAGGCTAATTAGTTCCCCTGTGGGCTTTAAATACCAGGGCTCTTCCCCTCGTTTCGGCGTGGGGTCGTGTTGTATTCATGCTGAGTCATATTCTCTAACATCTAGACTCTTTCGGGAGATCCTCTGGTCTACCAATGCTGTAAGATGGATCTCTCCAGCCGTGAGATGTTTGCTCCAGCCTTCGTCTGCTGTTCGCCGTTTGCCTGGAGGGAGACATTGTACTGCGCTCTCTAATTCTCTACGGGAGGTATTCCGGTGTTCCACTCCAGACCAGCGCGCCAGATGCGCTCAAGCCTTCGCCACCTGCCGCCGTTTGCCTGGAGGGAGACACTGTACTGCGCTCTCTAATCCTCTACGGGAGGTATTCCAGTGTTCCACTTCAGACCTTCGAGCTTGGCACGCTCCTCCGTACCAGCGCACAGACGCGCATCTTCCAGACCTTCGAGCTTGGCACGCTCCTCCGTACCAGCGCACAGACGCGCATCTTCCAGACCTTCGAGCTTGGCACGCTCCTCCGTACCAGCGCACTGACGCGCATCTTCCAGACCTTCGAGCTTGGCACGCTCCTCCGTACCAGCGCACAGACGCGCATCTTCCAGACCTTCGAGCTTGGCACGCTCTCCAGACCTCAGCGCGCCGACGCGCATCTTCCAGACCTTCGTGCTTGGCACACTCCTCCTCGCAGACGCACCCCGAGGCGTCTCTCTGTTCCGACGCGCACACCAAGGTGTGGCGCGCCACTCTGTTCCTCGGCTCCGACAGCGGCTACCCGGTGGACGACACCCTCGTCACCGCCACTGTTCCAGCTCTCTGTTCCGACGCGCACACCAAGGTGTGGCGCGCACTCTGTTCCTCGGCTCCGACAGCGGCTACCCGGTGGACGACACCCTCGCCACCGCCACTGTTCCGACGCGCACACCAAGGTGTGGCGCGCACTCTGTTCCTCGGCTCCGACAGCGGCTACCCGGTGGACGACATCCTCGCCACCGCCGCTGTTCCAGCGCTCTGTTCCTCGGCTCGGACAGCCAGCCACCCGGTGGCGATGCCCTCGCCCCGTTGCTGTCCCTGTACCATTACGCATACGCCTGGGTGAGTTTTGATTGTGATGTCACTCACCCAGCGTAGTGCCCTTGCCCCCGTTCCCGCTGCTGTCCCTGTACCTTTACGCATACGCCTGGGTGAGTTTTGATTGTGATGTCACTCACCCAGCGTAGTGCCCTTGCCCCCGTTCCCGCTGCTGTCCCTGTACCTTTACGCATACGCCTGGGTGAGTTTTGATTGTGATGTCACTCACTCAGCGTAATGCCTCTTGCCCCCCGTTCCCGCTGCTGTCCCTGTACCTTTACGCATACGCCTGGGTGAGTTTTGATTGTGATGTCACTCACTCAGCGTAATGCCCCTTGCCCTCGTCCCGCTGCTGTTCCCCAGCGTATTGCCTCCTTTAGTTCTCTCTTAGTTATTAGTTTTGGACATTTCATCTCCCACTCTGTTTTGTTCTCTCGTGGATATTATTTTGGACATTCCATCTCCCACTGTGTGTTTGTTCACACGAAGATAGTATTTACTTTGTCACTTTGTTTTTTGGACTGTTCTGCATCTGCTCTGTTTGTTCCCTTTGAATATTAACCCTCTCCTCTGTTCTGCAGAGCGGCCCAGATGTTTTCCCACCAGTCCCCAGTTCCTCCCTGTCCCCAGCCCGCCTCCGCGGTCCTCTGTCCCCAGTTCCTCCCTGTTCCCCAGCCCGCCTCCGCGGGCCTCAGTCCTCTCTGTCCCCAGTTCCTCCCTGTTCCCCAGCCCGCCTCCGCGGGCCTCAGTCCCCTCTGTCCCTAGTCCTCTATCCCTAGCTCTCCTAGTCCCTAGTCCTCTCTCCCTAGTTCTCCTTGTCCCTGGTTTACCTAGTCTCTAGTTCCTCTGTCCCAAGGCGTTCCCTTAACCTTCCCTTAGGCGTTCCCTTACTTTCCCATAGTGTTCCCTTTTCCTGCCCGCCTCTTAAAGGCACTTTACCTTCCCCTCTTGTGTTATTCCAGTGTTTTGTGTTTTCTCCCTTAAAGGGACAGTGCCCTTTTTCCCTGTTCACAATAAATATCTGTTTCTTGGCAAACCACCATACCTGTCTTGTGTTGTGCGATTGGGGCCGGTTACAAACCATAACAGTACGACCCCACCCAAATCGACGACCCCAGCCAGCACAGACGGTGTATGTTGAGTTTGCCTTTTTTTTTTCTTGTTCCCTCTAGCTCCCCTGTTAGCCCTGTTAGCTCCCCTGTTAGCTTGTTAGTCTCCCCTCTAGCTCCCCTGTTAGCCCTGTTAGCTTCCCTGTTTGCCCAGTTTAGCTTCCCTGTTAGTCCTGTTTAGCTCCCTTGTTAGCCTGTTACTCCCCTGTTTAGCTTGTTAGTCTCCCCGGTTAGCTCCCCTGTTTGCTTCCTGTTTTGCCCTGTTTGACCCCCTTGTAGCTAGCCATGCCCTGGCGGCTAACCCAGTTTTCCCTCTGCATGGCCCCGGTCTGCTAGCTTGGCCCCGGCTGTTAGCACAGCCTCTATGTTAATGCAGCCTTGCAGCTGGCATAGGCCCTGTAGCTAGCCAGGCCCAAGCAGCTAACCCGGTCCCTCTGCATGGCCTCCACTTTTTTGTGTAGTTTATCCCACTGCTAGGACTGCCCTTTCAGCTAGCAAGGTCAGTTTTTCTCACACAGCTAGGACTGTCCTTCCAGCTAGCTTGTGCTCTCATGCTGGTCCAGCCCTGTCTGCCAGCCTAGCTCCGGCAGCTAGCGCAGCCTCTATGTTGATGTAGCAGTACAGCTAGCATAGGCCCTGTAGCTATCAGTGCCCTGGCAGCTACCCTTTCCCTCTGCTAGCCTGGCTCCGGCAGCTTGCGCAGCCTCTATGTTGATGTAGCAGTACAGCTAGCATAGGCCCTGTAGCTATCAGTGCCCTGGCAGCTAACCTTCCCTCTGCTAGCCCTTTCCCGGTGCTTCCATGGTTACCCCTTAGCTACCCCGCTTGCCCCTCAGTTCCTCTAGACCAGTTCCTCTAGACCAGTTCTCTAGACCAGTTCTCTAAACCAGTTCTCTAGACCAGTTCTCTTGCCCAGTTCGCTAGACTAGTTCTCTAGACCCAGTTCCTCTAGACCAGTTGCCCCTCTGCTACCCTAGTTACCCCTCGGCGACCCTGTTTCTTTTGCTAGCCCCACTCTTGTGGTGGCTTCCCCTGCTGGCTTGGCCAGTACCTCTTGTTTTGCCCCCTGCCACTCTGTCTGTATTTGTTTTGGGTCGCCGGGTGGCTCCCGTTGAGGGGGGGGTACTGTGAGGTTTTGCCCGCTGCTCACCACCTTTTCTCTGTTTCTTTAAAGCCTACTGTTAGAAATTCCCTTCTCGCTCACTCTCTCTAGCCCCCACCCTCTCGTTCTTTACTCTCGTTTACTCTCAGTGGCCACACCTGGACTATTATCAATTACCTCTCGCACCTGTGGTGGCAGGCTAATTAGTTCCCCTGTGGGCTTTAAATACCAGGGCTCTTCCCCTCGTTTCGGCGTGGGGTCGTGTTGTATTCATGCTGAGTCATATTCTCTAACATCTAGACTCTTTCGGGAGATCCTCTGGTCTACCAATGCTGTAAGATGGATCTCTCCAGCCGTGAGATGTTTGCTCCAGCCTTCGTCTGCTGTTCGCCGTTTGCCTGGAGGGAGACATTGTACTGCGCTCTCTAATTCTCTACGGGAGGTATTCCGGTGTTCCACTCCAGACCAGCGCGCCAGATGCGCTCAAGCCTTCGCCACCTGCCGCCGTTTGCCTGGAGGGAGACACTGTACTGCGCTCTCTAATCCTCTACGGGAGGTATTCCAGTGTTCCACTTCAGACCTTCGAGCTTGGCACGCTCCTCCGTACCAGCGCACAGACGCGCATCTTCCAGACCTTCGAGCTTGGCACGCTCCTCCGTACCAGCGCACAGACGCGCATCTTCCAGACCTTCGAGCTTGGCACGCTCCTCCGTACCAGCGCACTGACGCGCATCTTCCAGACCTTCGAGCTTGGCACGCTCCTCCGTACCAGCGCACAGACGCGCATCTTCCAGACCTTCGAGCTTGGCACGCTCTCCAGACCTCAGCGCGCCGACGCGCATCTTCCAGACCTTCGTGCTTGGCACACTCCTCCTCGCAGACGCACCCCGAGGCGTCTCTCTGTTCCGACGCGCACACCAAGGTGTGGCGCGCCACTCTGTTCCTCGGCTCCGACAGCGGCTACCCGGTGGACGACACCCTCGTCACCGCCACTGTTCCAGCTCTCTGTTCCGACGCGCACACCAAGGTGTGGCGCGCACTCTGTTCCTCGGCTCCGACAGCGGCTACCCGGTGGACGACACCCTCGCCACCGCCACTGTTCCGACGCGCACACCAAGGTGTGGCGCGCACTCTGTTCCTCGGCTCCGACAGCGGCTACCCGGTGGACGACATCCTCGCCACCGCCGCTGTTCCAGCGCTCTGTTCCTCGGCTCGGACAGCCAGCCACCCGGTGGCGATGCCCTCGCCCCGTTGCTGTCCCTGTACCATTACGCATACGCCTGGGTGAGTTTTGATTGTGATGTCACTCACCCAGCGTAGTGCCCTTGCCCCCGTTCCCGCTGCTGTCCCTGTACCTTTACGCATACGCCTGGGTGAGTTTTGATTGTGATGTCACTCACCCAGCGTAGTGCCCTTGCCCCCGTTCCCGCTGCTGTCCCTGTACCTTTACGCATACGCCTGGGTGAGTTTTGATTGTGATGTCACTCACTCAGCGTAATGCCTCTTGCCCCCCGTTCCCGCTGCTGTCCCTGTACCTTTACGCATACGCCTGGGTGAGTTTTGATTGTGATGTCACTCACTCAGCGTAATGCCCCTTGCCCTCGTCCCGCTGCTGTTCCCCAGCGTATTGCCTCCTTTAGTTCTCTCTTAGTTATTAGTTTTGGACATTTCATCTCCCACTCTGTTTTGTTCTCTCGTGGATATTATTTTGGACATTCCATCTCCCACTGTGTGTTTGTTCACACGAAGATAGTATTTACTTTGTCACTTTGTTTTTTGGACTGTTCTGCATCTGCTCTGTTTGTTCCCTTTGAATATTAACCCTCTCCTCTGTTCTGCAGAGCGGCCCAGATGTTTTCCCACCAGTCCCCAGTTCCTCCCTGTCCCCAGCCCGCCTCCGCGGTCCTCTGTCCCCAGTTCCTCCCTGTTCCCCAGCCCGCCTCCGCGGGCCTCAGTCCTCTCTGTCCCCAGTTCCTCCCTGTTCCCCAGCCCGCCTCCGCGGGCCTCAGTCCCCTCTGTCCCTAGTCCTCTATCCCTAGCTCTCCTAGTCCCTAGTCCTCTCTCCCTAGTTCTCCTTGTCCCTGGTTTACCTAGTCTCTAGTTCCTCTGTCCCAAGGCGTTCCCTTAACCTTCCCTTAGGCGTTCCCTTACTTTCCCATAGTGTTCCCTTTTCCTGCCCGCCTCTTAAAGGCACTTTACCTTCCCCTCTTGTGTTATTCCAGTGTTTTGTGTTTTCTCCCTTAAAGGGACAGTGCCCTTTTTCCCTGTTCACAATAAATATCTGTTTCTTGGCAAACCACCATACCTGTCTTGTGTTGTGCGATTGGGGCCGGTTACAAACCATAACAGTTATTGCTGTCATCTTGGCTAGGTCTCCCTTGCAAAGGAGATCTTGTATCTCAATGGGACTTCCTGGTTAAATAAAGGTTAAATGAAAAAAGAGATACAAAACGCAGGGGGGGGGGGGGGGGTCCTGGCCTGGCCTGCCTGAGTCAAATTCCCGGTAGAAATTATGGTCCCAGTCCGCGACTGGCTATAGTAATCAATTTTGAATGGCATTAACATTAGTTGGGTGGCTACAACGAATTCTCACAAGCTGGAATCGTAAAATTAATGGAGGCTTTTAATCGTCAAGGTAAGAGGATTTGAAGGCGTATGCTATGGAAGTCCATAGGGCTAGGGCTATAGGATAACTACCGGTTAATTTGCGATTTTTTATTGGTTTGTCATGACAAACCAATTACATAATCCAACATATGTGTAAGAAACGAACATATTCCAGTTAACGGTATATTTTTTTAATGATTCGTTACGACGAAATCAATACTTCCATTTGTATAAATTACGTTAACTATCGAGGATAGTATTCCTGCCTGCGGGACCAATATTATGACAGCCCCGCCCCCATTCACTAACCAACCAATCAATGCTACACAACATCAACGCAACGGTTGTTCAGATTAGATTTGGGTGAAAGGTACGCAACATCCTCGCAACACACTCTACAACACCCTCTGCAACATCTGCAACCATGTTGTGTTGCAGTCGCGTCGCAGTTGCTGTAGCATGTAGAGCCCTTAAGGGTATGCCCTATCCAGTTCCACTTTCTTCTTTTGATGGTGGTAGCTATGCTGTCCTGGTTGGTTATCCTCCACAGCTCTTCATTTATGGTTTTGATGGGCCACCACAGCTTGAGGATGTAGCGCAGGCATTTGTTGACAAACACCTGGATCTTGCTTGTGAGGCCCTCGGTAGTCTTCCACGTCTCAGAGCCGTAGAGCAGGACAGTCTTCACATTGGTATTGAAGATCCGTAGCTTGGTGTTGTTGGAGAGTTGCTTGGACAACCAGATTGGCCTGAGTATCCTGAATGCTACCTGTGCTTTGCTGATGCGTGCCTCTATGTCCCTGTCTGCTCCTCCATCCCTGCTGATGTTACTCCCTAGGTAGGTGAAGTGCTCCACATCCTCTATGGCCTCTCCCCTCAGTGTGATTGGATCATGTGTTTTTGGATTTAACCTCATGGTCTTGGTTTTTCCGGTGTTGATCTTGAGTCCAAGCTGGTCACTGTTAGTCTGTAACCTATCTGTCTTCTGTTGCATGTGTGTGTGGTTTTCAGAGACTAGTGCAAGGTTGTCTGCGAAATCCAGGTCCTCGAGCTGGGTAAACAAGGTCCACTGGATTCCTGTCTGTTGATTTTCAGTTGTTCTTCCCATGATCCAGTCAATGGCAATGAGGAAAATCAAAGGAGAAAAAAGACAACCCTTGCAGATCACCCGGCCATTGAAATCCTGGTACATGTTCTTTATTAGGTTGATGATCTTAGAGCAGACCTGGGCATTGTACGGATGATTCTGACCGGCCCGCGAAAGATTACATGATAATTAAAAAATTGTCATTAATTTTTTTTTTTACTTTTTTCTTTTCATGTCAACGTTCACACGCACAATATACGCTTAGGAGACATGCTCAGAAGATGTTGGTTCTCTTTGGATCCACCTACATATGTGAACAGACATTCTCAGTCATGACGTTTACCAAGTCCAGGTACAGATCCTCTCTCACTGATGAACATCTGGCAGCTGTGCTTCGCATCTCCACCTCAGACATGCAACCTGACTTTGATGGACTTGTTAAAGCTCAACAGAGACTGGATTTCTCACACTGAATGAAAAAAAAAGAACTGAAGAACACTAAAATTTGGAAATATAACAAGTGAAATGGGACACTTGATATTTTTTTTCTTTTTTTTGCACAGTTCTGAAAACGTTAAATGTTTAATATAGGCATGTAAAGTAAAAAAGGCTACAAAACTGGGACACTTTTCTTTACACAGTTCAGTGACATGTCTTGTTTATTTTTGCTATAAGATGATGTGATGTCTTTAGAAAGCTAAGAAAATCCTTGTTTCAATAGTATATGAAACTCAAAATGCCCTTTGTTATTAATGTTTCACATTTTGTTTATCATTTTGGAAATAAATTCTATTTGAATAAATGATATTTTTGAAAGATAACCTCACCTTTTAATTGCCAAATAATAACATACACTCTTACCAGGGGTCAAAACAATGCCATTTACTGCTTTTTATATAGAAATAAAAATGTATATTATGCATAATTGAGTTTGGAATTTTGGCCCGGCCCCCCAACATATTTTCAGTTGCTCATTCGGCCCCCTGGGAAAGATAATTGCCCACCCCTGTCTTAGAGGGTAGGCCATAGTGACCTAGGAGTATCCAAAGCACTTCCCTATCTAGGCTGTCAAAGGTTTATTTTTATTTTTATTTTTACTTTTTCTCCTCCTATTTGTCTGTATTTTTCTCCCATCCCAATTTAGTCGTTATGCCAATTCCCCCCTCCCCTTCCTGGTCGTTGCGTGCATGTGCCCCTCACTGGTCGGTCTAGGGAGCCCTGAAGTCTATCAGATGCTTCCTCCGATACATAGGAGACAGCCAGCAGCCTCTTTTCACCTGACAGCGAGGACTCTCACTGGGGAAGTGTAACGCATGGGAGGATCACACTACCTTACCCAGTTCCTTCCCTCGCTGTGCAGGTGCCCTGACCGACCTGTAGGAGTCGCTGTTTACAACGACCAGAATACCACCCACCGGCTTCCCACCCGCTGACACTGCCAATTGTGTCAGTATGACGACCGCCCAAGCCGGAGGGACCGCTGACAGCCGGATTCGATACCAGTGTCTCTGCGGTGGTACACAGACACTTAGTCCGCTGCGCTACCCGGCCGCACCTGTCAAAGTCTACACAATTCCTGTACAGGGAGTTTTGCCACTCAACACACTGCTGATGATCATTCTTAAAGTAGCAATATGGTCTGTGCATGACTTATCCTCAACTGACCGTCTAAGGCTGCTTGTATTCTATCTAAGATAATCCTACAATGAACCTTGCTAGGGATGGACAGGAGCATTATGCCTCTCCAGTTGTTGCATTCACTGAGGTTTCCTCTTTTTGGAATGCTGACCATTAAGCCCGTTTTCCATTCTATTGGGATTACCTCTGTATCCCAGATCTTGTTGAGGAGGTGGTATAGAACCTCTGTGGTCGCTTTGGGATCAGCTTTCAGAATATCAGGGGGGATGTTGTCAACTCCTGGTGCTTTTCCAGCCTTCATCTTTTTGATGGCTCTGGTTATTTCATTCTTAGATATCCTCCCACAGTTGACCTGCAAGGTTTCTGATGGTACACTGCTGATCTCTGATGTTATTTCTGGGCGAGGTCTATTTAGGAGTTCCTGGAAGTGTTCCCTCCGGCGGTCCAGCTGTTGGGCTTCCTGTGTGATGAGTTGTCCCTGTTTATTCTTCACTGGTCAGCTAATGGTCCTGTTCTTCCCCGCTAGTTGTTTTGTGATTCTGTAAAGATCTTTCATGTTTCTCTGTCTGGCTGCTACTTCTGCCTCACATGCTAGGTTGTCAACATATTGTCGTGGAATATATTATCATGTCCTTATAGATCTGTGTTGAGATATCATGTTATACAGCTTGACTTTCAGTGTGACCAGGTTGACTGGTTAATGTGTGTATGTCTCTTTAAGAAGACTCCAATGGACTAACATCTTCCCAGTCATAACAAAGTTGTTGTTGCTTCCAGTGACTGAGAACCATTTTTGTTTACCTTCGTCATCATATCTGATATATTATGTTACGTCTGACAACTGTGTATTTAACATATGTCTGAACAGAACTCTTGGTCAGTCTATGGCCAGACGCTACTGTATTAACATGTTGTCTCTGACTGTAAACTGTCCTTTCATTTGTGGCCACGGATGAAATAAACGTTCCTATTATTATTAATAATGACTCAGAATGATTTATAAACGGCTCATCGTTTAGTCCTTTAATATTTCCCATTACAGATGGCGACGAGAGATAATTTCTTTTAACCGATGGGTGTCGAGGTCGGCCGCCAAGCGGACTCTGCAGAAGGGAAATTCCGGGGGAGCGCTGCCCTGTCTCGAGGCTCCTCCGTGCAGGCTCCGTGCAGCCTCCGCTTGGCTGTCGCCTCCGGCATGGACCTTGGGGACGCGTGATAAGGAACACTCGGTGAGCTGTTTACATTCTGATTTCTGTTTAAAGCATTTTTTGTTTTTAAATTTATAATTAGAGGTCTAAACTAGAACATGGTGCCGGTCAGAGCTATTTTTTTAAATGTATATTACTATGTGCTCTGCAGTGGTTATTTTTTCATTGTATTGGTATATTACTGTGCTTGGTAGACTGGCGATGGTTTTTTCTATAGTTTCTCAATCTTGGTACGTCCCGAATGTATTAGGCAGGGATTAGGCTCGTGCCTTATAGACGGGGTGCGGGGGGGCCTACCACGAGTATAATAAAAATGTTGAGTTCAAGTCTGCATCCCGAAGAAGAGGGTGGGTTTTTGGGCTTAAAAATTATGTCTCTGTGTTTGCTTTTCACAAAAAGCAGGAATTGGGACTGTGCTGTGAGATTGTAAATAGGGGCTGTTAGTAGAGGGAGATAGCTGTGTTAGGTTTTAAAAGGTCCTTTGGAACGCTGTGAATAGGTGATCCTGCCGTAAAGGGAAAAAGAGACAGTATGTTCCACAGGGGTTGATTATCTTTAGAACTAGGGTATAAGGGTACTTTCTCATGGGGTCATGGACAAGGGAGGCAGTGCTCTGAGGGTTAATTCCATTTTTGTTTGTCTGTACTATAAGGGTTTTTTTTCTCACAAGGAGGCGGGAACGCGGGACTGTGAGTCGGGAGAATTTACCTATGTTTTTCAGACCTACCGTTATTTGCCATTCAGTCTGTTTTGACCTGTTCAGTACTTGCATGTTTAGTAGCTGCTAGCAACGGCGATCATCTAATTTCATGTGACCTGCAGAAATCATTATGACCTGTTTGCAGACGAGACTCTTAGTTAGACAGTTGTTTTTTTGTTGTTATGACTTAGGAAACTGCCCTGCTCGTTGGAGCTGAGTTGAGGTACTATAGAATGTCCTAACTTCAAGCCTGGAGTGGACCCTTTCTACCATTTTAGTGTGTAACTGTCTATAATTTGTGATAACGGGCAAATATTTTTTAAGCGTGGCTGAGAAAGAGAAAAAAAAAAAAAGGAAAAGAGATTGGAATAGTGAGATATACAGCCAGCTGGCACTCACATCTCTCCTTTGTCTCTTTTCTCCCACGTACACCTATGTATGTACCCCTCTCCTTTGTAGTTTCTCAGGGGGGGTCCTCCATCTCTGTGCCAAACCAATGCCCGCCAGCCCTACTGATCACTGCCCCAGTGAGAGGAAGCTGTGCCCGGAGAAGCATATGCCTACCAGCCTGCTCTAGCCTGCAGCTGGACACGACGACGCAGCTATGAGCTACATCAGACACTGCCCAACAGCTGACCACAGCTGGCCCATCACTGGCCGAATCAATTGGCCGAAGATGAAGAACTAAGAGACAGTTCAATCCTAACTGCGATTCATCAACAGGCTTTTAACGTCGGAGGATAAGACAGTTAGCCTGTTTTCAGTTGTGAAACGAACCAGGGACAGTGCGAGAGAACAGACCATCTGGGGCGACCGAGGGGACCATCGGACTGGATCGGCCCGAGGGTGTTTGATGGCGGAGAAGGGGGGACCTACCTGAGATGCAACAACTGATTAAGAGGCAAGTCTGACCCACATCACATTACATTATCTCAGAAATTTTGTTTTGGGAACACTGCGTTCCAAACAGTTCCAAACACTCATAGCAGAGAAAGTGTTAGCAAGGTTGTTGTGTTTTTTGCCTCTGCATTATGTTTCATTAATTTTGCAAGTTTGTTTTGGTTTGTGCCATCTCTTTGCTCTGGGGAGTAGCAGCCTTGAGTCTCTCCTCTGCGGGGGGAATTGTTATTGTTCGGCAAAATACTTTCCTGGGTTTTGTTGTGTTCTTTCCAGCCTGGTGGTTGGTGATATCTGTATTCTGCACCCTTGACCACCCAGAGCCTGGACACTGTGTTGTGAAATCCCGACCATCCAGACAAGGGTTTTGCCGGAGACCACCTGTTTACCTGTCATCCGTCATCATTCATTGATGTGTGGATTTCGTTCTCCCTCTAGTGACTGTTTGGAAATAATAAAAATAGTTTTTGATGTAGTAGGGTTATGATAACTGAAGAAGAGTTTAAGGATGATAATATTTTTTATTGTCATTTTGAAGTGATAATTAATTATCAGAGGAGGGATTGTCGTGGAATATATTATCATGTCCTTATAGATCTGTGTTGAGATATCATGTTATACAGCTTGACTTTCAGTGTGACCAGGTTGACTGGTTAATGTGTGTATGTCTCTTTAAGAAGACTCCAATGGACTAACATCTTCCCAGTCATAACAAAGTTGTTGTTGCTTCCAGTGACTGAGAACCATTTTTGTTTACCTTCGTCATCATATCTGATATATTATGTTACGTCTGACAACTGTGTATTTAACATATGTCTGAACAGAACTCTTGGTCAGTCTATGGCCAGACGCTACTGTATTAACATGTTGTCTCTGACTGTAAACTGTCCTTTCATTTGTGGCCACGGATGAAATAAACTTTCCTATTATTATTAATAATGACTCAGAATGATTTATAAACGGCTCATCGTTTAGTCCTTTAATATTTCCCATTACAATATCTTCTCTTGTCCCTTCTCATCTTCTTCTTCACTACCCTGCTCTTTTGTTGGTATTCTTGCCTCCATTTATTTTCTTTGTCATATCTGGTTCCCTATTGCACTTGTTTTTAAGGTTCTTCCTTTCCTCTATGTCTTGCCAGGTGTCATCTGCAATCCAGTCTTTTCTTTCACCTTTCCTATAGCCCAAAACCTGTTCACAAGTGTCAATGAGGGCCTTCCTGCAGCTTTCCCACTGTTCCTCAACATCTCCTGTTTCTGCTAGCACTTGAAATCTGTTTTTAAGTGTAAGCCTGCTTCCTGCCTAATCTGGTGATCCCTTAGTTTTCTGATGTTGAATTTTCTCTGTGCTCTATTTTCTTCCTTTTTCCTTACAGCTAGTTTGAGTCTAAACTCTCCTATCAGCAGGTGATGGTCAGAGTCAATGTCTGCTCCGCTCTTTACCCTAACATCTAAATAGTTTTCTCCATTTTCTTGTTATTGCTATATGGTCGATCGGGAGAGATCCACGTAGCTTTGTGTGTGGGCTTGTGTGTGTGTGTGTGTGTGTGTGTGTGTGTGTGTGTGTGTGTGTGTGTGTGTGTGTGTGTGTGTGTGTGTGTGTGTGTGTGTGTGTGTGTGTGTGTGCATGTGTGGTGTGTGGTGTGTGGTGTGTGTGCGTACGTTGGTGTGTGTGTGCATGCATGTGTATTTGTCCCCTGTTGCATCATGGCTTCTCGTCTCCTGTAGTTCATATAGTGCGGTGGCTTAGCACCAGATTTGAGAAGGATGTGACAAAAGCACCAAATTTTTCCCACATGTTCCTCATCATCATAGCTTTCATTTTGGGGTAGGGGCCACGTCATCATGATGGATTTCAAAATGGCCGCCATGTAAAATCAAGGTTCTGCCCATTAATAAATATCTTGGTCCATAGCGCGCTCAATATTTGAGCGAACACAAAGGTATAGGTATCCCTGTAAACTAGAGAAGCTATAGCTTTCCATGTGGTATCATTTTCATTAAGCCCAACTGTTGGGAAGAGGGTTTTAATAGGCAATGATTCAAAATTATGTTACATTTTCGCCTAGAAAAAACTGCCATGCTCATCTTCCAAAAGGTCCCTTGGCTGTTCACATGAATATATCAGAGTGAACATTGGTTTTATAGGTACCCACAAGCCTCTTCTTTCCAGACATACCCACTCTGTCCAACTTGCATGCTATCTGGGGCAATAATCAAGCAGGTGTGTGCATGTGGTACAAATGTGTCGAACATTCTAACAACTGCCAAAAATATGAATGTTGGGTTAGGGTTTGTTGTTAGAATGTTGAACATAGAAGATCAATTTTGGCGTCAAACTATAAATTTTCTGGGTCAATAAATGTGTTAATGCTATGAAGAATGTCACCAGATGAATATTTGTACCATTCTAACAACATATTTACATCATTTTTTACTTGTTTAACAGTCAGACATGCATGAATCGAATAGACATGTTATTAGGATCACTCATTACATTTATTATTATTATAACTCTTTAGCCCGTATAGGCGTATTTAACTGTTATGGAGATATTTTCGCGGGTCTTGTGCAGTGGTCTCGTGCCCGTGAAAATATCAGAATGTTTCATAAAAATTCCCGCTGTATACTGGCCAGCTCTCAGTGCGCGTCTCGTGACAGCTGTCATGGCTTAGCGCAGCCAGAGGACAGCGCGATAAGGGACATGTTTAAAAAGGCAAAACATAATATAAGAGGTAAGTCAAGTGTCATTACTTTAGTTATCAAAGGTGGAATCTCTGGACATAAGCAATAGGGATGGGTACCGGTCACATTTGAACCGATACGGTACCGGTACCTGTGAATCGATACCGGTACCCTTTTTCGGTACTTTAGTCTCTAAAAATGTAATCTACCTACCTCAGTTGTAAAAAAAATCCAAACTTCAAATAACTACACTTTCGACCGTTTTCAGCTTGCCATTGCCGAAAACACTGCTTTGTTGTTGAATCAAGTCAAATCCTATAAGCGTATTGTAGAGGAGCCAAAGCTATATATTTAGGTTATTGTATTATATGAATGTTTATATGTTTATTTTTATAACCTTACATTGAAACGGCATTAGGAATATTGATTGGATTTAGATAAAGTCATTGAACCATATTATTTGTCATAATAGAACCTTCTAGAACATTCGTGATGTCACAGTATGATGTCATAGTCAAACATTCTAGAACATTTGTGTATCTATATATAAGATAGCAGGGGGCAAGGTGGGTCCCGCGGAGGGGGGCTCAGACAGGAAGTAGCAGCAGTAGCTGCACTCCAATGGACAATGTAGTTGATGACGGGGTCCAGTAGAAGAAGAAAAAGAAGGTGAAGAAGGAGAAGAAGGAGAAGAAGAAGAGCCCATAAAAAGAATTGCGGAGGGCAGTAATATCTATGAGTAATACGCCACGATGCGTCTACTCTGCCGGAAATTCAAATAAGAAGAAGAAGAAGAAGAGCTCATTGTGCATCTTGAAACAGTGCTGAGCATGTACTGAACAGATAGACTAACAACATAGATTGAAGCCTGCATTTCTAGACCAGGGTGCCTTGCCTACCGTTTTGCTGTTTATTTACGGCTTTCAGGTGAGGAGGAATTTTCATGTGTCGAGTCGGCTGTGATTTTGGAGACTGGGAAAATACAGTTTTCTTACCTTGTAGTAGTGATGTGAATATTTAGGAAAATAGCTTTAGGATCACTTCTGTAAAGAAAGACTTCGCTGTGGAAGAGAAATAAACCATTTGGATATCTTTGTTTTACACCGGAGCAGCTGTGGACCTTATTTTTCTTTATCAACAAACGTACTACTCACAAGTAAGCAACTTTAACCAGTAGAGTGGAACGTCAGCCCTGATACGTATATTGTGCATGTGAAAGTTGACACGAAAAGAAAAAAGGTTAAAAAATAAATAAAAAAAGTGCAATTTTTTTAATAATTTTTCTTTCTTTTACTGTATCTCACGTGAATCGATACTCTGTAGTACTGACGTGTGTCGGGAAGTACCTTTAAAAGTACCGAATTCTGTACCCATCCCTTATTAAGCAATGACGTTATAGTTTAAAGCTAAACTATATACGTTTTTCTCTCTTGTTAGAAGAGGGATAACTTCTTCAGTTTGATTTTATTTGATCTTTATTTATCTCGAACATTTTCAACCATAAACACACATTTGTAATAACACAAAATTAATAAAAACGAAATAAAATACAAATACATTTAAATATATCTTCCTATGGAGGGAATAATCAACATAGCTCAAGACAAATGGTTTTGTTCGAGAAGGGACAGAAAGAAGCAAAGCTTATCTGGTCCTGCCCCTTACAATATCATATTAATATGTAATAAGTTATCTATCAATACATAGTTAACTAACGGAATAGATAGTTAACTAATCAAAGTATCAGAATGTTTATAGAAATTCCTGCGGCCTGCGGGCCATCCTCTCAGTCACACTCACAAGAGCACTCGCAAATTATGCTGCATGCATGCATATCATTGTCAAACGGTGCACGTCTCGAGTCGTGCCACTGTCGGTCGCTTGGTTGACAGTGGCACGCACAAGACCACTGCACAAGACCTGCGATAATATCAGAATGTTTCATAAAAATTCCCGCGGTATACTGGCCAGCTCTCAGTGCGTGTCTCATGACAGCTGTCATGGCTTAGCGCAGCCAGAGGACAGCGCGATAAGGGCCATGTTTAAAAAGGCAAAACATAATATAACAGGTAAGTCAAGTGTCATTACTTTAGTTATCAAAGGTGGAATCTCTGGACATAAGCAATAGGGATGGGTACCGGTCACATTTGAACCGATACGGTACTGGTACCTGTGAATCGATACCGGTACCCTTTTTCGGTACTTTAGTCTCTAAAAATGTAATCTACCTACCTCAGTTGTAAAAAAAAAAATCCAAACTTCAAATAACTACACTTTCGACCGTTTTCGGCTTGCCATTGCCGAAAACACTGCTTTGTTGTTGAATCAAGTCAAATCCTATAAGCATATTGTAGAGGAGCCAAAGCTATATATTTAGGTTATTGTATTATATGAATGTTTATATGTTTATTTTTATAACCTTACATTGAAACGGCATTAGGAATATTGATTGGATTTAGATAAAGTCATTGAACCGTATTATTTGTCATAATAGAACCTTCTAGAACATTCGTGATGTCACAGTATGATGTCATAGTCAAACATTCTAGAACATTTGTGTATCTATATATATTCAACAATTCTCGCCGGAAATTCAAATAAGAAGAAGAAGAAGAAGAGCTCATTGTGCATCTTGAAACAGTGCTGAGCATGTACTGAACAGATAGACTAACAACATAGATTGAAGCCTGCATTTCTAGACCAAGGTGCCTTGCCTACCGTTTTGCTGTTTATTTACGACTTTCAGGTGAGGAGGAATTTTCATGTGTCGAGTCGGCTGTGATTTTGGAGACTGGGAAAATACAGTTTTCTTACCTTGTAGTAGTGATGTGAATATTTAGGAAAATAGCTTTAGGATCACTTCTGTAAAGAAAGACTTCGCTGTGGATGAGAAATAAACCATTTGGATATCTTTGTTTTACACAGGAGCAGCTGTGGACCTTATTTTTCTTTATCAACAAACGTACTACTCACGAGTAAGCAACTTTAACCAGTAGAGTGGAACGTCAGCCCTGATACGTATATTGTGCATGTGAAAGTTGACACGAAAAGAAAAAAGGTTAAAAAATAAATAAAAAAAGTGCAATTTTTTTAATAATTTTTCTTTCTTTTACTGTATCTCACGTGAATCGATACTCTGTAGTACTGACGTGTGTCGGTAAGTACCTTTAAAAGTACCAAATTCTGTACCCATCCCTTATTAAGCAATGACGTTATAGTTTAAAGCTAAACTATATACGTTTTTCTCTCTTGTTAGAAGAGGGATAACTTCTTCAGTTTGATTTTATTTGATCTTTATTTATCTCGAACATTTTCAACCATAAACACACATTTGTAATAACACAAAATTAATAAAAACGAAATAAAATACAAATACATTTAAATATATCTTCCTATGGAGGGAATAATCAACATAGCTCAAGACAAATGGTTTTGTTCGAGAAGGGACAGAAAGAAGCAAAGCTTATCTGGTCCTGCCCCTTACAATATCATATTAATATGTAATAAGTTATCTATCAATACATAGTTAACTAACGGAATAGATAGTTAACTAATCAAAGTATCAGAATGTTTATAGAAATTCCTGCTGCCTGCGGGCCATCCTCTCAGTCACGACTCACGAGAGCACTCGCAAATTATGCTGCATGCATGCATATCATTGTCAAACGGTGCACGTCTCGAGTCGTGCCACAGTCTGCCACTGTCGGTCGCTTGGTTGACAGTGGCACGCACGAGACCACTGCACAAGACCTGCGATAATATCAGAATGTTTCATAAAAATTCCTGCGGTATATACTGGCCAGCTCTCAGTGCGTGTCTGATGACAGCTGTCATTTACATTTACATTTACATTTAGTCATTTAGCTGACGCTTTTATCCAAAGCGACTTACAAGTTCTGTACGACAAGCCATCAGGAAGAGCACAACTCTATCAGCTGAGTAACAATGTTCATCAAAGTGTCATGGCTTAGCGCAGCCAGAGGACAGCGCGATAAGGGACATGTTTAAAAAGGCAAAACATAATATAACAGGTAAGTCAAGTGTCATTACTTTAGTTATCAAAGGTGGAATCTCTGGACATAAGCAATAGGGATGGGTACCGGTCACATTTGAACCGATACGGTACTGGTACCTGTGAATCGATACCGGTACCCTTTTTCGGTACTTTAGTCTCTAAAAATGTAATCTACCTACCTCAGTCGTAAAAAAAATATCCAAACTTCAAATAACTACACTTTCGACCGTTTTCGGCTTGCCATTGCCCCGACTGCTTTGTTGTTGAATCAATTCAAATCCTAGGTAAGCGTATTGTAGAGGAGCCAAAGCTATATATTTAGGTTATTGTATTATATGAATGTTTATATGTTTATTTTTATAACTTTACATTGAAACGGCATTAGGAATATTGATTGGATTTAGATAAAGTCATTGAACCATATTATTTGTCATAATAGAACCTTCTACAACATTCGTGATGTCACAGTATGATGTCATAGTCAAACATTCTAGAACATTTGTGTATCTATATTCAACAATTCTCTCTGAAGAGCTCATTGTGCATCTTGAAACAGTGCTGAGCAGTACTGAACAGATAGACTAACAACATAGATTGAAGCCTGCATTTCTAGACCAGGGTGCCTTGCCTACCGTTTTGCTGTTTATTTACGGCTTTCAGGTGAGGAGGAATTTTCATGTGTCGAGTCGGCTGTGATTTTGGAGACTGGGAAAATACAGTTTTCTTACCTTGTAGTAGTGACGTGAATATTTAGGAAAATAGCTTTAGGATCACTTCTGTAAAGAAAGACTTCGCTGTGGAAGAGAAATAAACCATTTGGATATCTTTGTTTTACACGGAGCGGCTGTGGACCTTATTTTTCTTTATCAACGAACGTACTACTCACGAGTAAGCAACTTTAACCATGCAGTAGAGTGGAACGTCGGCTCTGATACGTATATTGTGCATGTGAACTTGACATGAAAAGAAAAAAGGTTGAAAAATTTATTAAAAAAGTGCAATTTTTTTTAATTATTTTTCTTTCTTTTATGGTATCTCACATGAATCGATACTCTGTAGTACCGACGTGTTTCGGTAAGTACCTGTAAAAGTACCGAATTCGGTACCCATCCCTAAATTAAGCAATGAAGTTATAGTTTAAAGCTAAACTATATGTTTTTCTCTCTTGTTAGAAGAGGGATAACTTCTTCAGTTAGATTTGATTTGATCTTTATTTATCTCGAACATTTTCAACCATAAACACACATTTGTAATAACACAAAATTAATAAAAACGAAATAAAATACAAATACATTTAAATATATCTTCCTATGGAGGGAATAATCAACATAGCTCAAGACAAATGGTTTTGTTCGAGAAGGGACAGAAAGAAGCAAAGATTATCTGGTCCTGCCCCTTACAATATCATATTAATATGTAATAAGTTATCTATCAATACATAGTTAACTAACGGAATAGATAGTTAACTAATAAAAGTATCAGAATGTTTATAGAAATTCCTGCGGCCTGCGGGCCATCCTCTCAGTCACACTCACAAGAGCACTCGCAAATTATGCTGCATGCATGCATATCATTGTCAAACGGTGCACGTCTCGAGTCGTGCCACTGTCGGTCGCTTGGTTGACAGTGGCACGCACGAGACCACAGCACAAGACCTGCGATAATATCAGAATGTTTCATAAAAATTCCCCCGGTGGCCATACTCTCAGTGCACGTCTCATGACAGCTGTCGGTGGCTATACCGGTCATCAACACCGTAATGACCAAACAACCAGGATATTCTTCATAGCATTAATACATTTATTGACCCAGAAAATTTGTAGTTTGACTGTTATTTGACACCAAAATTGATCTTCTGTTCAACATTCTAACAACAAACCCTAACCCAATGTTCGACACATTTGTACCACATGCACAGACCTGCTTGATTATTGCCCCAAATAGCATGCAAGTTGGACAAAGTGGGTATGTCTGGAAAGAAGAGGCTTGTGGGTACCTATAAAACCAATGTTCACTCTGATATATTAATGTGAACAGCCAAGGTTTTGGAAGATGAGCATGGCAGTTTTTTCTAGGTGAAAATTTAACATAATTTTGAATCATTGCCTATTAAAACCCCCTTCCCAACAGTTGGGCTTAATGAAAATGGTACAAATGGAACGCTTAGCTTCTCTAGTTTACAGGGATACCAATACCTTTGTGTTCGCTCAAATATTGAGCACGCTATGGACCAAGATATTTATTAATGGGCAGAACCTTGATTTTACATGGCGGCCATCTTGAAATCCATCATGATGACGTGGCCCCTACCCCAAAATGAAAGCTATGGTGATGAGGAACACGTGGGAAAAATGTGGTGCTTTTGTCCGGCGCGTCCACATTTGTTTGCTAAGCCACCGCACTACTCTATATATGTTACCCCTCTGCCACATCTTCAGGACACATGGGGCTAGATCCACAAAGAATGGATTGCACTGTGCTAATTGCACCCTTACTTACAATTCAGTATGAATTGAAAATAGGGGACCCTGATGTAAACAAGACAAAAGACTTTCTCTGGTCTGCATCCCCTTAACAATTGTGTGTATTGAGCCGTACTGTATTGTACCTGTAAGGGCAACCCAACAACAAAAATATGCCAGTGAGGGAATATGGTACGAAGCTCTTTCCAACGCGTGGTGCTTGTTGATAATAAATGATGTCTTCTCGTTGAGTGCGTTTAAAAGTTTTATTTTTGCTTGCAGAGTGGAAAAAGCAAAGCATAACGTAAACTCTGTGTTTAAACTGTAACTTAAACAAATGACTAGTGCTGCAAAGTAAACCTGAAAAGTAACTCAAAATAACTGAAAACAAACAAACACGCACGGTTGAAAAACTGTGTGGCTTCCCTGTGATGATTCCCCAATTCCCTCCCGCTGCCCACCTGTGAACACATACATATAGGCTGTGCCTGAGAACATCTGAGCCCCGCCTCCTATGCCCACTGCCCAGCTAATTAGTCAACACCTTCACAATAACACAGTGCCTTCATTCAATAAAGTAACCGCAGAAAGATCATAAAATTGGCTACAACATTCTGCAATCTGTTAATAAAATCTTCATTCAATCAATCACCGCGCAACCTCCCCCACATGAAAAATGTGGGTGTTCTATTTGACCCCAAACTATCATTTGAACCACACATCAATAACATCACCAAGACATGTTACTTTCACCTCAGGAACATTTCACGCATTAGACCACTACTGTCCCCCTCAGACACTGAAAAGCTGGTTCATGCCCTCATTTTCTCCTGTCTAGATTACTGTAATGCATTGCTCATTGGCTCAACATCTAAATCCCTCCATAAACTTCAACTAGTCCAGAACACCTCAGTACGCATCATCACCCGCTGCCCCAAGTTCACCCACATCACACCTGTCCTCTCCTCACTTCACTGGCTCCCTGTTAAGTATAGGATTGACTTTAAGATCTGTCTCCTCACTTACAAAGCCCTCCACTCCCTAGCACCTGCCTACATCTACAACCTCCTTCAACACTTCACTCCCACCCGCTCATCCAATTTAGCCCTTCTGAGCACACCACACTACCGCCTTAAGTCCACAGAAAACAAATCATTCTCCTCCTCCGCTCCCTGACTCTGGAATCAACTCCCATCACACATTGATTGATTGATTGATTGAAAAGTTTATTAACAGATTGCAGAATGGGTACAGTACAGTACAGCTCAATACATACAATTGTTAAGGGGATGCAGACCAGAGAAAGACTTTCGACTTGTTTACATCAGGGTCCCCCATTTTCAATTCATAACATATATGACATACATGACATACAGATAGACAGTACTGCTACATCTATACATTTATGACATATCAGATTTGCAAATACAGTACTGTTTGTGATACAAAAGTGTCCAGAAAAGGAGTGTATATACATTTGGCATAGAAACTGTACATTGGAGGAGGTTGGTTGGGTGGGGTGGGGTTGGGTGGGTTGGGTGAGGGCTGTACATTGGAGGTGGGGGGGGGTTGGGAAGGGGACACACACACATTTTACACTGTACATTGGAATATTGACAAAGCCTTACTTGGTCATTTACTGTACAACTAGGTTAGGACATTTGTAGGGGCCAGTTTCGAATTGCAGTCTCACGTAGGTGTTTTTTGAGAGTGTTTTTGAAGGTGGGTAGTGATTCACATTCCTTTACAGCTTTAGGCAGGGCGTTCCACATTGATGTGGCATAATTGCGAAACGTGTTTAGTCCCTTGTTTGATCCGAATCTGGGTTTTACATGATTTGTGGAGCTCCCTCTGGTGTTGTGATCGTGGTATTCACTGACCTTTGGGAAGTATTTTGACATGTACATGGGTACCTTGGTCGCGTAGTGTATCTTGTAGACCAGGCCCATTGCAAGTTGCTGTACTCTGTCGTCTACTCTAAGCCATCCTAGGTTGTCAAAGTGGGCAGGGGTGAGGTGGGTTCTAGGAGTCAGGTCAAGTAGTAGTCTGACTAGCTTGTTTTGAGATGTTTGTAATTTGTTTTTTAGTGCCTTTGAGGTGCTTTGGTACCATGAGGTGCAAGCATAGTCGTAGTACCCTTGAATGAGTGCTCCTGCTAGAGTCTTCAGGGTATTCTTGTTTACCAGAGCGGAGATCCGGTACAAGAATCGCGTTCGTTGGTTGACTTTTTTTATTACATTGGATGCCATTTTGTCACAGGAAAGATTAGCCTCTAGGATGGAACCCAGGTAGGTAATTTCATCTTTCCTTGTGATAATATTGTCACCCACTGTAACCGAGAAGCCGTCGGTCTTGCTGAGTTTGTTATTTGAACCGAAGAGAATGGACTCTGTTTTGCCCATGTGTAATGATAGTTTGTTGTCGGCGAGCCATATGCAGATTTTGCCTAGTTCCGAGCTGAGGGCTTTTTCAACCTGTAACTTGTTCTTGTCAGAGACCAGCAGGGCTGAGTCGTCCGCAAACAGGAACAAGTTGCAGTCACAAGCTGACGACATGTCATTTGCATAAATTAGGAATAGTAGCGGTCCTAGTATGCTTCCTTGTGGAACACCACAGCTCACTGTGAGGGGGGGGGATAGTGTACCGTTTACTTCCACCATCTGTTCCCTCCCCTCCAGGTAGGATTGTATCCAGCTCACTGATAAACTATCAAAACCAATTGCTTTTAGCTTGTCAATCAGAATGGTGTGATTGACAGTGTCGAAGGCCTTTTGTAGGTCCAGCATGACCATGCCGCAGTATTTGCCCGCGTCCACCTCTTGTTTGATGTGGTCGTTCAAGTAGAGAAGGCATGTGTCAGTGGAGTGGGATGTTCTGAAGCCAGATTGGAATTCGTAGATTAGATTTTTTTCCGCGAGGTACTTTTCGATCTGTTCGTATACTATTTTTTCCATGACTTTCGAGATGGATGTAAGGATAGAAACAGGGCGGTAGTTACCCGGGTCTAATTTGCTGCCCTTTTTGTGCAGGGGTGTTACTCTCGCAATTTTGAAGTCCTTGGGGACGTGTCCCTGTTTTATGGAGAGGTTTATTATGTGTGTGATGACTGGGGTGATGGCTGCTGCTGAGTCTCTGAGGAATTTGGAGGGGATGTTGTCATGGCCAGTGGCCTTGTTTGGTTGGAGGGCGCTCAGTTTTTTGAGTACCTCATCTGTAGTTACTATTTCCAGTTTGAAGTCGTCTTTGTGGACGCCTAGGTTCTTGTAGTATGCTACTATGTGTTCTACCCCATACTGCCCTGAGTGGGAGGGTAGTTTGTTTACCAGTGTTGTGGCTATGTTTGTGAAGAAAGTGTTTAAGTAATTGGCTACATCCAGCTTGTCTGTGATGAGCGTGTTGTCCGTCTTTATGTTTATGTTTGAGAACCTGGTTTTGAGTTTTTTACTGCAGCCTAGTTGATTGTTGAGTAATTTCCAAAGTTCACGTGGTTTATTTTTGTTTTCCTCGGTTTTGTCATTGATGAAATTTTTTTTAGCAGTTTTGATCATGGAGTTTACGTCATTTCTTAGTCTGTTTCTTTCTAGTTTGAGTTCAGTCACGTGGTCTTGGAGTTCACTGCTCGTGCTTTTGGTAAGCTTTGACTGACTTTTACGAAACTCAGAGCATTTTTTGTCTCTGGCTTTCATAGCGGTCAGTATTTCAGTGTGCATCCATGGCTCAGCGCGATTTTTTACCCTGGTGGTTCTTAGGGGGGCCATGTTGTTTAGTATTGATGAAAATTTGGTTTTGAAGCCAAGCCAAGTTTCTTCAACCAGTGTACCATTGAGTTCATCTGACCAGTCCAGACTCTCCAGTTCAAGGTTAAAGGCCTCGCTAGAGTAGGTTTTGAGGTCTCTAGATGTGACTGTTTTGTGACAGCCAGCCTTTAGTTTTAGCTTTTTGCGGGTACAGAATATCATATAATGATCACTTAACCCGCATGCTATAACCCCTTATAACATCCAAGAAGCCCCATCCGTAGAAACATTTAAGTCCCACCTCAAGGCCCACCTGTTCAACCTTGCATACCCTCACTCCTGACCCTCCAACCCCTGCATCACTTACATTTACACATCTGTACACACCTATATATTATTTATTTTTTATTATTATTTATTTACATTTGTAGTCTCTAAGCGGACTCCCTTTCTCTGTAGTATCCCCACCATATTGTCATTGTGAAAGTTTGTACTGTGTTTGTCCATGTACTGTAATACAATGTCTGTCAAGTGTTTTGAGATATCATACTGTATGTAAGGCGCTACATAAAATAAATGTATTATTATTAGGTTACTGTGTAGATTACTAGGTCACTATGTATATTACTAGGTTACTGTGTAGATTACTTGGTTACTCTGTAGTAACTAAATTACTGTGTAGATTACTAGGTTACTATGTAGATTACTAGGTTACTGTGTAGATTACTAGGTTACTGTGTAGATTACAGGTTACTGTGTAGATTAATAGGTTACTGTGTAGATTACTAGGTTACTGTGTAGATTACTAGGTTACTGTGTAGATTACTAGGTTACTGTGTAGATTACTAGGTTACTGTGTAGACTACTAGGTTACTGTGTAGACTACTAGGTTACTGTGTAGATTACTAGGTTACTGTGTAGATTACAGGTTACTGTGTAGATTACTAGGTTACTGTGTAGATTACTAGGTTACTGTGTAGATTAATAGGTTACTGTGTAGATTACTAGATTACTGTGTAGATTACTAGGTTACTGTGTAGACTACTAGAACAAATCGTAAAAATATACAATTGACACATATCTTTCTCTCTTCTAGAATAACTAGTGTTTACCTGTTTCAAAATGGGAGATGTGATGATTGACAACGACGATGTTCCAATCGAACCAAACATAGCGGATTTTCACGAGATGCCAAGCAGCAATCACTGTAGGCCGTCTACTGGATGTGGTATGTATTTTGAGTAATTAAAGTGGTAATCCACAAGATCCAAATGTTTGTTTGTTTTGGCGACATCTATTGGTGATAAGCAATCATTGCTGTGGTGTTTTCACACTGTATTGACTTGCTTTCCATCTTGAGAACAGTAATGTAAAAGCATTCATGAACTGGGCATAGATTTAATCACTATTGTGTTATATCAACTGGTGATAGAGAGTGGCAAAATAGACATTTCTTTATATGAAAATGTTGAAGATTATTACTTACAACTAAGAATGATGTGATGCACAAGCCTACGATACACCTTCACATCAGATAGCTTATTTCCATTAATTAAAAACTGTATCTGTATCTCTTTCATTCCTGTTTAGTGGGTACCACACTCGTTGGAGGTGCTTTTTCAATTGTCCAAATCACCATGGGTAAGTGCAGCCAATACTAAACATTAGGAGTGTAACGATGCATCGATTAATCGAAATGCATCGATTTGAATATGTTAGAATCGATTATAATCGAAATTAATCGAAAATAATCTAAATTTAAAAATATATATATATATTTTTTTCGAATCGTTGTGAGGTCGAATCGTTACACCCCTACTAAACATGTCTCCACTATTCCAGTAGCTTTTATGATTGGTTGTGATGAGAAAAAGAAGAAATATTGAAATGTATGAAACGTTGAAGTTTCGTTGTTCTTCTGACTGGAACATATTGCCAGAGAGAGATTGTATATTGTATATTACTGCTCTATATGGTTTCACGTTTAAAGGCCCAATCTTCAATGAAAGCGTTAAAAAAAAAATAAAAAAAATTTAAACGGTAGCCCACCACTGAGGTCTTCTGATCAGGGCCTCCTGGTGGTGCCTCGAACCAGGCTAAAGACTAACACCCCTTCCTGACAGGCAGCAACGTGAGCGAGCGTGATTGCGAAAATGATTAAAATGTATTCGTTTCAATCAGACTATCCTGACCTGCCGCAAGCGACAGCGAACTGAGCGGCGATGTCGTTCCCCCCTCAAATATTCGCTCGCTGTGTCTCTAGTTGAGCGATTACGCGGCCGAGTCCCGCCCCTAAACACTTTTTATTGGTTGAGAATCGCAGGCTGCTTTTGTCCGTGCTTCCAGGTAACACACACACACAGACACACTCGGACACGCGCCGCGTCATATCAGGACAGTGTCGCGTGTGATTTCGTCTCCAGTTCGCTCGCTCGCTGCCTGTCAGGAACCGGTGTAAGGGGGACCGAGCTTTTGAAGCGGTGGACTTAAGAGCCTCCCCCTCTGTGGACTCCATCAAGGGGCAGCTGAAAACCCACCTGTTCAGGTTGGCGTTTGGCCACGTACACACATGAACGACAGGTTATGTATATAACCTAGTTATATGAGCACTGGCTAAGCGTCCCGCTCTTAAGCCATACCGAGATATACTTCATCTCATGTACCTAGTGTACTCCATCAACGAATAAACCAATACACCCAGCACCTGCCAGGCCCCGCCCTACTGCCGTACTATATAGTACTAGGCGTGGCCACCACTCACTCTTCCTCGGAAAATCGTTTCCAAAGAAAAGTTTCCCCAAGGGAACTCAGGGCACGCTAAGAGCGGGACGCTTAGCCAGTACTCATATAACTAGGTTATATACATAACCTGTCGTTATATATTCGTACTGGCATCGCGTCCTGCTCTTAAGCCATACCGAGATATGGGGTAGAGCGGACGCGAGGCCCGACAAATGCACCCCCTGAGGACCCGTAAGCCCACATCAGGGGGGAGGGGAGTCCCGTCACCCCACCCTTCCTAATGAAGAGGGGACGGCAGTCAACTCCACCCGAGTGCGAACAAGAGGGAACTAGAACCTCTTGAACGCACAGCACAGGCGGAACCACGTGTGACACAACACATTGTGGCCCACACCCACACACGCCTGCTACGCTACCAAAGGACGGGAAGCAGGAGAGGCCACAGACCTCAGAACCGCCTGGGAGACAGAACCCCCGGTCATGTCCATGAGGTAAAACCTTACGAAGGGACCCGGTGAGGACCATGAAGCTGCAGCACAGATGTCCTCCACCGAGGCCCCACCCAGGAGAGCGGCAGAGGCCGCCACCCCACGAGTGGAGTGCGCCCTGACGCCCCCAGGGGGAGCCAGCCCGGCCAACGTAAAGCAAAGGGCAATGCCCTCGCACAACCAATGGGACAGGCGCTGTTTCGACAGTGCCTTACCAGCACGAGAGCCACCGTAACAGACAAAGAGCTGATCGGTAGCCCTGAGGCCCTGCGTACGGCTGAGGTAAACCCCCAAGCCCGGACCGGACATGACAGGTGAAGGCCCGCCTCCAACTCACTAGCGTGAGGAGGCGGATGAAACGCCTGAACCATAATATCCCTGGAGCGGAAAGCACTCCGGATATTTTTAGGCACGAAGGCTGGATTAGGCCGCAGAGTGGCACCGCTATCGGAACGAAAAGACAGGCACTCTGGCCGTACCGAGAGAGCACAAAGCACACCCACGCGTTTTAGCGGAGGTGATGGCCAGCAAGAACGCAGTCTTGAACGACAGCCGTTCCAACAGCGCTTGCTCAAGAGGCTCAAACGGGGCCAAGGAAAACCGACGAGGACCAATTGAAGATCCCAGCTCGGAGCCAAAGAGCGTTTCACCGGCTTAAGGCGTCGAACGCCAAGCAGGAAACGCTTCACAAGAGGGTGGCTGAACAATACAACACCACTCTTGGAAAATACGCCACCTACCCGCGTAACCCGCGATAGTGGAGGGAGCATGCGCGTTCCGGATGGTACCAACCACAGAAGGATCCATCCTCTCCAGACTCACCCTCTCACCAGCCAACCCACCAGCAGCTGGCCCAGCACAGGGAACTAACACAGAGACCCGTGCGCTTGAGAGAGGGCCCGTGATGACCAAGGAACAGGCCATGATGGGATACCAAGAGCTGGATCAGGACCGGGAACCACACAGGTGCGCCCCGGTCCGGCGCAATCAGGATCAAGGACCTGCGCTCCTCAACGTACCCGCCCCAACAACTGACCTAACAGATGTATGGGGGAAAGAATCCCAGGCGGCACGGCATCGGTCCCAAACCTGCCTGACTATGTCCGGACGTAATCCCCACCCGTCAGGGTGAGGACCGCCCCGTGACATTACACCTGTACCCACATTCACCCTGCCGCGCAGATGGAGAACGCCCATAGCCAGCCGCCGCCCGGTGCAGACGGGGGGAGCGTACTCCTCCCTGTCTGTCGATATACGACACTGACGTCGTATTGTCCGTCCTGACTTGCCTCTCACCGGATCTATTTCCATACTGGAAAAGAACCACCTCCGTAACCTCCTCCTGGGGTGAAGAGGAGGCCAAGAGGGACCACGGAATGAGCAGATGCCCTCATACCGAGCAGGCGTATCACGGACAGCGCCATAACCGTCCTAGGACGGAACCTCCCGAGCGTGTCACAACACGCTCTGAGAGGGATGCCCATAGCACTCCACCCGTTGACTGGGAAGAGGAGTACTCTACTTCCAGTCTACAGCAACCCCAGGCTGGTAGGAAACCTGCCTGGCATGAGACCTGACGATCCACCTTGACCGCCAAGGACCAGAACGTCGGCAGGGCAGAATACACTTCGTAACCCCTGACGACGCAGAGGCCCCAGTGCGGCCTCCACGCACTTGGTGAAGATGCGGGGAGCCAGAGAAAAGCCGAACAGCAGCCTCTGGTACTCATACGCTAACCCTGCAAAGGAAGCGTAGGTAAGCCCTAGGACGGAAGATCGGGGATGCGAACACGCATCCTATAAGTCTATGGAGGAGAACCAGACCCCCACCTGACAGTGTTCAACAGGTAGGAGACGATCCAAAAAATGCCGAACCTTCCCATGGGACAGGTCCAACATGGGTCTGACGCCCCCCCCCCCCCCCCCCCTCCCGATTTCTCAGGCACCAGAAAACACCGGGAGGAAAACGCCACGACGATGGCTTGCTTCGTCCACAGAGATCGGATCTCGTCGACCAGAGCTGTCACTGCTGGTGACCCTGACAATAGGGTCTGTACCAAACCCGAAAACGGGTGGGGTTGTGTAAATGCAAGTCCCCGCCTCAGCGTTCTCTCCATCCACCTCGACATATGGTACTGCTGTAGCCATATGTGATGACACTCCCAACGCACCCGCCGCCATGTGGCGCAGGTCCGCTAGGAACTGTAGATAGGCGGCCCGGTCCCACCCGCTGTGCGTAGCCAACCCTGGACCCGTGCGAGCAGAGCGTTTCGTGTTGGGACATCTGACCCTGACACTACCCACGAGGCAATCGCACCCAAGGGGGGACCTCGACAGAAAGGGCCGGTTTGATACGGGGGAAGCTGACATCAGTTCTAGGTGACAAAAGCTCCCCCACTGAACACCCCTCTAGAACATGCTAAGGAGTTGTTCTGCAGCCGGACATGCAAGGTGTGAGGCCCCAATGGGTTCCTACACACCGTAGCCCTGTAGTGATATTACTACCACCCAAATCATGCGCGCCTGCGAGACCACTGCCAATCTTTCAGGAGTGGGAGGCACCAACATGATACCTGGCCTGGCGAAGGCGAGGTCGGGGAAGCCCGCACTGTGTGCCTCAAAAAGGTTTCGAGCCCTCCTGCTGACAACACTTATAGTTGACAGACGTAACACCAGGCTCAACCAACACAGCTTATGGTGTGGGAGCCGCTTGACAGCACAACATTCTCACGGACAGACCCAGGCTCAGCCATCAACTGGGTGTCAGCCCCTGTCCCCATGAGAAGCGAAAAGTGGGGCCGCACGCGCTTCAACGAAGGCACGCGGCCCGCAGCCAAAGGAAACAATCAGAGCCCCTTTTCCGCTGGTGTTGGGGGAGGGAGTGATCGGAGAGCGGGCTGCTTGCGGCAGGACGGCGACGGCTTGTATATTCCAAGCCGAGCTCATCCAACATGGCCGATCCCTCGGCCGCCAAGGCTGTCGGCCTTGTGGACACCTGTCGATTCAACGCCCAGGATACCTCTGGCGGGGGAAAACATGGCCGCCTGTAGTAACACAGTTACTAATCGCTGCCAATTCCATACCGTGGCGGTACAGGCTTTAGCAGCCCACCAGCCACTCGCCGGGCCTCATGGCGTCGGCCGGGCGGGGCACTGTTTCAACATGTCAAAAGCAAAGGACTGATGCTAACACGGAGCACCAATGGTGGTTGCAACCAGCAACCTCCACTGTGGTGTGCATCATGAAGGGGTTAATGAATAAATGAACTAACACCACGAACATACTGTAGAATGGGCAAGCCCATGCACACAACGTTAAGGGGAGGCGGACCAGAGAGAACCAGTCCCGCATTCATTCATAATATTCACAACAGCACACCAGCCCTAGACCTCAGCCCATTTACCCATGAAGGTAAACAAAGCCCCCCCCCGCACTACTCCCCCAGTAGACACCGATTGACCGTCAGCATGAATGGTTGAGAGGAGGGAAGACTGTAGTATAGACAGACATTCCCGTAGCAGAGAGACAGAACAGAAACAGTAGCCCAATATAGCATAGCGTTCGACGCTAATGTGGACAGAAAAACAGTCAGCTGAGCCACAACACTGACCGCCGCTAAATTCCATCCTGCAGCAGTATAGCTCTCATCAGTCCATACTGCCACCCGCCGGGCCGACTCGCTCTCAAGCATCGGCTTCCGGGTGGGACACCGTCCAACCCTGCCGGGGCACAGGATCGATGCTACCTGGCTACCTAGCCACAGCACACCCGCCCTGCACCCTGTTGTCAACCCATTTACCCGTAAAAAGGGTAATATAGGACTCAGCAGTACCCCCCACATTAGCTACCGACTGACCTTCATCAACGAGGCGGTGTACACGTCAAAATCAAGGCCTACCTGCTGGCCTCCTCGTCCAGGATCAACGTCGGTCCCTTCTATGATGGATGTCATCTCCCTGCAGCCAAACGCTCTCTGCTCCCCAGAGACCGCTGGCTCTGTGCTGTTCTTCCCGAGCCCCTGCCGCCACTCTCGGGACCGGGACTGTGCCGTCGCCCCCTCGCCTGGCCCTGCTCCCCTTGGGCTAACGCGGGACCCCCCGCATCAGCGCTGTATTCCATGGGCCCGCAGGCCGAGCGGTGGTGTGTGTTTTGATGTCCTTCGGCGGCTGGAGCGCGCCCCACCGCCGGCTAGCCCAGAGCTAAACTTCCACTTAGCCCTGTTGAATGCTAGGTCCAACAAAACGTTCATTATAAATGACTTCTTCACCTCCCATGGCCTGGATTTCATGTTCATTACCGAGACGTGGCTCCAAGTTGGCGAGCTACTGCCGCTCTCTGAACTTCTCCCCCCGAATGCACTTTCTTCAACACTCCTCGCCCCTCGGGCAGAGGGGGTGGAATAGCCTCTGTGTTCAAATCCACGTTCCACTGCCGCCTGTCACAGCCGGCAGCGAAGTACACTAGTTTCGAAGTTCAATATTTTGAACTAAACTTGTCATCCGTCGTGTTCTGCGCCGTCATATACCACCCGCCTAAATACAACAAGGACTTTTAAATGACTTCATGGACTTCCTCTCCGGACTGATGGTTAGATACAATCACATTCTCCTATGCGGCGATTTTAATATCCATGTGTGTTGCGAATCACATCCCCTGTTGCGAGATTTCCTAAATCTCATTGACTCTCTCAACCTCACCCAATCTGTCACAGTACCAACGCATGAAAAAGGACACACACTTGATCTCGTTCTGTCATTTGGGCTATCTGTCAATATAATTGACATATGTGCTGCTGCTTTTTCTGACCACTCACCTATTGTTTTCTCCATTAAAATCCCCTGCTCTGCTATTTCCCCTCATGTACCTACAAAACAATCCCGCACGTTTACCTCTGACACTGCTGCCCACTTTTCTGAAGCCTTCTCCAGCTCCCCAATTTGTGTCCTAAATGCAAACAGTGTCCCAAATATCGATGACCAGTTTGACCAGTTTGCCCCGGTCTCCCTCTCCTCCCTTTCCGATGCCATTAAACACCTGCGACCAACAAATTGCCCCTCAGACGCACTCCCCTCACGCATTCTAAAGGAAGTACCTGACCCTGTCCTCCTCACATTATTACCACTACTAAACGCTTGCCTCAGCACTGGATGTGTCCCGGCTGCCTTCAAGCACGCTGTGGTCCAGCCCCGGATAAAGAAGCCCAACCTCGATCCCTCTGTCTTCGCCAATTTTAGACCCATCTCACAACTACCATTTTTATCAAAAATCCTGGAGCGCATAGTCTACATACAGCTACAATCATTCCTTGAACACAACAACATCCATGACAAATTCCAATCTGGCTTTAAACCACGACACAGCACTGAAACGGCTCTCCTCCGTGTCTTAAACGACCTGATTACAGCTGCTGATGCAGGAAACGCATCCCTACTATTACTCCTTGACCTCTCAGCCGCCTTTGACACGGTAGATCACCACATCCTTATAGCTCGCCTCGAGCATTACGTAGGCCTTAGGGGCCCCGTCTTAGACTGGTTCCGGTCCTACCTGAGTAATAGGACCTTCTCTGTCCAACTCGGTGATCTCACTTCCTCTGTGGCCCTCCTCACCTGCGGGGTGCCCCAAGGCTCAATATTGGGTCCCACTCTCTTCCTCCTATACATACTCCCCCTAGGCCAGATCTTGGCAAAACACAATATCTCATTCCACTGCTTCGCCGATGACGTGCAGGTTTACCTCCCCTTAAAGCCCACCCAAGGGAAGACGTCAATAGAACCACTGCTTGACTGCCTGGCAGAAATCAAGTGCTGGATGTCCGAAAACTCCCTGACATTGAACGAAGGGAAAACCGAGGTCATTGTTTTTAATAGTGCCCCCCCGCCCCCCCTCATTGACGCACTTGGTCCCCTGGGCCCAAACCTCTCCACCTCTGTCAGGAACCTCGGGGTCATCTTCGACAGCAATTTTAAATTCGATAAACAGGTCAGCGCCGTAGTTAAAAACAGCTTTTACCACCTTAGACTCCTGGCGAAGACAAAGGCATACCTCTCCCAAAGTAACCTAGAGACGGTGATACATGCCTTTGTCACCACCCGCCTCGACTACTGCAATGCTCTGTACACGGGCATCGACAAGTCCCTCCTCCGCCGCCTACAACTGGTGCAGAACGCAGCCGCGGGCCTCCTCACCAAAACAAGAAAACACGAACACATCAGCCCAGTTTTGGCCTCGCTCCACTGGCTGCCTGTTAGCTTCAGGATCGATTTTAAATTAGCACTAAATGTTTTTAAATCATTAAATGGCACGGCTCCCTCATATCTGTCCGAGCTCCTGCACCGCCACACCCCCCACCGATCCCTCAGATCAGCTGACCAGATGCTATTGGTGGTACCCAGAACCAGGCTCAAGACTAGGGGAGACAGAGCTTTCTCCACCGCAGCGCCTAGATTGTGGAACAGCCTCCCCCTCAGCGTACGGACTGCCCAGACCGTACAGGCTTTTAAATCACTCTTGAAAACCTACCTGTTCTCCTTGGCCTTCCCCCCTACTTAACCAGCACTAGACCCCTGGCCCTTCTATCCTCTTTGTTTTACTGTGTCCTACCAGTTTTTATTACTTTCATTGCTTTATTATGTTTTTAATCCTATATCTTGCACCATATTGTTTTGTTTTTGTTGCTTTCATTGCTTTGCTATGTTTTTTTTTTTTCTTTCTTTTAATCTTATACCTTGCCTCACACTATTTTGTTTTTATCAACTTGCTTGTGAAGCACTTTGGTGTCAGCTGCCGCTGCCTGGAAATGTGCTATACAAATAAAACTGACTTGACTTGACTTGAATGAACCGGTTAAGAGGAGGGAAAAGCGGCAACATCCCACGGCGGGGAACATTAGAACAGCGACCCAGCATTTCAGCATTTAGCGTTAGCATTAGTGTTTAGCAGCACGCTCCAGGATCGCTTGGAAACCGTCCACTTCAGGGGAACGTTCACCAAACCATCCCGCCCCTGGCGCAGACACACAACTCGGTTGTGTAACAAAACAACCAGCATTACTAACACTAGCATCATGCCTGATGACACAGGGCCTACCTGTGTGCGAGCCGGCTCGATAGCCAACCTTGCACGCTGTCCCTCGATCTGCTGCCACAAGACGAGGGAACATCAGAATAGACCCGACGTGTCGTTGGAACATACCCCGAAGATTCCAGGGGTAAGCAAATCTCCGTAAGCACTCAATATTATCTAAACTTTTCATATCAACTAGTTGCATAGGGTGTCATGCATCCGCTATGATGGAAACGAAAAAAGAGGAAGAGTGAGTGGTGGCCACGCCTAGTACTATATAGTTAATGAAACTGTATCAGAATCTGTTCAATTGTTCAAACGCAACACAGGAAAAACCTGTTACTTTCAGTGTCCACTCTAATCACATGCTCACACCCTACAGGCGCCGTGTTCCTGTACGCGTGTCCGCTGGCGTCGTTCATCCCAGTCTATGTGCTGGTGTCAGGGGTCGTGACCCTGTTGCTGGTGATGCCCCGGGGCATGCCGTGGGCTCTAGAGCCAGCCAAGTCGGGCCAGAGCAGCGAGGTTGATTTCTGGAAATTCTTGATAGTCATCTTTGCCATATTCCTCTTCTTCTGGACCTTCATTGGTAAGTGGTGTGCAGTATACAGTGTGGAGATGTCTGGGGGGGGATCAGGACAGTGACTAGCTCCTATCTAGGTATAAGATGGACAGGTGGATAATGTATTTTTATGCTACATAGTAGACTACTTTAGACTGCATAGTCTATCCCAATCACCATTATCCCCATACATAGGCACAGTTTTAGGGGGGGTTGCAGGGGACATGTCCCCTTCAATATTGAAAAGAGGTAAATGTGTCCCCCTCAAATAATATAGCAAATATGAAAGACAACTCAAATTAATGGGTTCAAAACATATCCTTCTTACCTGTAACTATATATAATACAGGAGAATAAATATATGCCTGAGAGCCTTACTGCATTATATTTGTGTCAGCGGGTATCTGAATGTTGTCTTTTCCTTTTACATAATTAAAGACATTTCCACCATAAATTGATGCAGAAAAGGCACAAATTGGTGCATAAAAGGTACACCAGAATGCAGGAAATGAAGTGTTTGACGCTCCAAATCTCCTGGGGGAGGACCTCTGCACCCCCCCGCTGTGTCCCCCCCCCCATGTTGAAACCAAACCCCCTTGTCCCTATAAGTAATATAAGTCATTTGAATATTGCAAGTATTGGTAGGAAGGTGAGGCACAACACTATAAGTAATATAAGTAATTACAATATTGTGAGTCTTGGTGGGAAGGTGAGGCATGATACTATAAGTAATATAAGTAATTACAATATTGTGAGTTGGTGGGAAGGTGAGGCACAACACTATAAGTAATATAAGTAATTACAATATTGTGAGTCTTGGTGGGAAGGTGAGGCACAACACTATAAGTAATATAAGTAATTACAATATTGTGAGTCTTGGTGGGAAGGTGAGGCATGACACTATAAGTAATAGAAGTAATTACAATACTGTGAGTCTTGGTGGGAACTGGGAAGGTGAGGCACGACACTCAGTCACTCACTGCCCACTCACTCAGCATGGAACCCTTATTGACATTCTAAATATTTTTTGAGGGAATGGGATAGGGAATGCGGAAGGCGGGGAATGCGGAAGGCAGGGAATGCGGGAATGTGGAAAACGGGGAATGCGGAAGGCAGGGATGCGATTTGGGTCTGGCATTGTGAGACTAGTGGTAGCTAATGAAAGGCAGGGAGGCCCTTTGTGCCCATTCAGTGGTATTCACTTCATAGTTGTTCACTGAAAATATAACTTTTATTGATTTTCAATTAATCTCTTTCCCATTCTTAGGTAGTTTTGCAATCTACTCCGTGTTTCCACCCAACTATGACAAGAACATCACCATTGAGGGCCTTCACCATCACCCAAACCAGACTGAGAGTGTCTTGCCTTACTGTGACCGGAGTCTGTACCTGTTTGCCTTCGTGACAACCAGCCTGGTGTATATTTTACCCATCCTTGTGTTTGCGTGTATCTGTGCCCACAGGATGATTTCACCAAAGCACAAAGTTTAGTAGCACCACTTAACTAAATTGTTACACTCTTACCATTAAGGGACAAAATTGTCCTCTTCAAAAACGCCATAGAAATATTACATGTTGAAATAATCGTCCACTTTTTTTTCCATAAATCTTTTATTCAACTTCAGCCCTGATCATAACCACCAAATATTCAATACGTTTTTTAAGTTTAACCCTTTAAATGCCAGTGTTTGTGATGGCATCACAAATTATTGTAAAAGAAAAACACACAAAAACTTAACTATTTTCAATATATCAAATGCAAAGTAGATTTTTCTGGGGGGGATTATTACAGGCTAGCATATATCAATGATTAGCAACAACACAGATTTTGATGGATTTTTTGTTTTTTTGTAATGTCAGATTAAAAATGAAATACTCAAAATCAGTGTTGTTGCTAATCATTGACACATGCTAGTGAAAAGAGGTCTACACTAGTGCTATATGTAGTAACAGCGTTATACATTTGCGTACAGTAACAGCATCTTTTGTGTCCACTATTTTCCTCCTGTGATTCGCTTCCCACAGCGATGTGAATGTGCTTCGATTTTTTTTTATCATTAGCGTTTGTTTTACTTGGCTTCATTTGACTCGTTCTCAGAGCTTCGGAAGTTGCATTTCATTGACCGTATTCACGTGGCGGCCATTTTTCTCTCATGCCATGCATACGATTCCTTTCCTTTTCTGCCAATGGGAAAGGCACTGAATCCCCAACTGCTCCAGCAGAGCTGCTCTGCGGCTCCCAGGAGCTGAAATGTCCTTATTTGTTATGTATTTGATACATTTCTACATGAACGTAGTCTTCGTTTACACGAGGCCCAACTGGAAAATGGAAGAGATTTTCTCTTGGCGTGGTCCTCTGTATAAATAAAGGCTTAATTACAGAATACGTTTGTTGTTATTTTTCTAAAGCTATAGGAGTATGTTCTAGCAGGTAAAATTGGGATATAATGTGATTAAATGAGTAAGGCCGTAAGCTATGGGTGTTTGTTTCAGAAAGAATAACGACCATTTTAGATTCGATTCAATTCGATTCGATAAAAAGGTATTGTCATTATACAGCACAAGTAGCCTACAGTACAGCGGAAATAAGTTTGGCATCCAACCAGAGTGCAAATGTAACAGTAAAGTGCAATAGTAATGTGCAATGTACAAGTGATTAAACTGGGTATAAAATATATGAATTAGTACTACTGAGTAGTGCTACAGATGTGTGTACATAGTTGAAGTGTAAATTATGTACAGTGATAAAGACACTGGTAGTAAGTAGGGATGCCCTGTTCGATCGGCCACCGATCGTTATCGGCCGATATTCAGTATAAATATGCGATCGGTGATCGGTGATAATGCTTTATTTTCACCGATCGTCAAACCCGATATCACACGCTGTCGCTGAGTTCTGTCTCAGACACCGGTGGTGCAGCGTCTGCTCATTCCTCCAGCCCCTCCCGTACGCATGTAAACACGGGGCTAGTCTAGTGAGACACGGGACACGGGAGGACGGCGTGTTAGCTTAGCTACCGTTACAAAATGACCCAGTCAACTATTCACTTTTAGTTTAATACATGATGAGGCATTGTCTAACCGAACGGTATCTAGCCGGCCAGCTACAAAGTCTAGTAGAGTGTATGATACCTGTTAGCTGTTAGCTGTTAGCTCACGTTAGCGCAAGCTAGTTCACTGTTCAAAACGAAATGTCCCATTGAACTAAATAATTCACTGAGGCGTTGTATTAACGTTATATATCCGGCTATCAGTAGCTACAGATAGCTCCTGATATCAATGTCTTATAACACTGATTCGATGCGTATTCGAGCTGAGGGCTTGTGAATGTGATTTAACGTTATACCAATACTAGGGTCCAGCTGCAGCGCCGGTGAATCCTGGCCGTAGCTCGAGGCTACTCGAGTATAGGTCCAGCTGCAGCTCTGGAGAATCCTGGCCGTAGCTGGAGGCTACTAGAGTACACACAGACAGTGGAGCTTGTTGCGTGGTGGCGATGTCTCGCAGATAATACAAGTACAAGTCTAATTATATAATATATATATTTTATAAAAAAAAAAAATATTATATAAAATAAATTTTAATTTCTTTTAATCAAAAACGATCGGTATCAGATCGGTATCGGCCGATATGGCTCACGACGATCGGTGATCGGTATCGGTGGCAAAAAACGTGATCGGGGCATCCCTAGTAGTAAGTAATTCTGGCCAGCAATGTAACTAGTAAGAGGTAAGGTATATGTACAGATATAGATATAGTATCTGACAGATATGTAAAAAGGATTATATGCAGATATGTACAGACAGATGTGGATATATATATACGGTAAGATATATATATTCTTACCATATATATATATATATATATATATATATATATATATATATATATATATATATATTACTAGGGGTGTAACGGTACACAAAAACCATGGTTCGGTACGTACCTCGGTTTTGAAGTCACGGTTCGGTACGGGTTTTCGGTACAGTGGTCCACTCGGGTGATGTAGTGTGCAGTAACTAATTGTACTTATAGGGCTGTCAACTACATGTAATATTCTATATTGAAATTAATAATCGACTTGTTAATTTCAATGAACACCCGGCCCTTTGCGCAAATAATATTTTGGGAAGGGGTGAACTTGGCGTTTTGAATTAAATTATGCACACAAAAAAAGTTTCTGCACAAATTTTGTTAGTGGTTAACGTACTGTTGTATTTGTTTAGTACACAGCCGTACTGAACTGAAGGTCCAGTACTGAAACGGTTTGGTACGGATACGCGTACCTTTACACCTCTAATATATACACAGTATATATACACATGACCAGGCACGTGCACACATAGAGGCCAAGGGGTGCTTGAGCACCTGCCTTTTTGAGCCTCATCAAAAAAGTGCCCTTTTTGAAAAGAAATTTATATAATTATTATTATTATTATTTTTTTACCGTTACGCATATAGACTGCCCTTCCAACTGAAAAATGTCAGGATAGAATCAAAATATTAGGAAAAGAGAGAGAGATGCCCCATATTCCATTGCAGTTTGCACGGCCTCACAAAGAAGTCAAGTCCGATGGGATTTGGGAATCTCAAATACAAATCGGGATTGGAATAAAAAATCAGTAAAAAACCCCCAAAAAGCATAAAAAGGGGGCCCCCCGCCCGAAAAGGGCCCTTAAAAATCGTGCTTGCACGCTATGCTAGTGTAGTGCCCTTTTCAGCCTTTGAGCACCTGCCCCTCTAAAGTCCTGTGCACGTCCCTGCACATGACACACACACCACTGCATCTTATATGAGAAAGTGGGTTGGTCTTCTCTGGCAGATAGGCGAAATCAACACTGGTATTTATTTATCCTTAAGGCCATTAATGGGAAATCAAATTACCTCCTTATCTCACATCGCTACTAGTTTGGAACTCTAGACCCAGGGCCGCCTGGGAGAAATGCGAGGCCCTGTGCAAGATTTAAACGCGAGCCCCCCCCCCCCCCCTAAAAGGTAATACAAATTAAAAAAAAATTATACAGTCAACATATTCTTAAATAATAGCGCTGCCCGAGGCTAGGCATGATACAGTCAACATATAGCAAGAGAGAGAGCGAGAGAGAGCTCCCGTTCTACAGTCAATATACAGTGTTATCGCTGCACAGACCCGGCAATGCCCCTGACCCTCCACCAGAGCAAGGCCAGAGAGAGAGAGAGAGAGAGACACACATTGGAAAGAAACCCCAAAACCAGAGCAAATTGAAATGCTATTTGGCCCTAAACAGAGAGTACACAGTGGCAGAATACCTGAGCACTGTGACTGACCCAATACTAAGAAGATCCTTGACTAGGTACAGACTCAGCGAGCACAGCCTAGCCATCGAGAAAGGCCGCCATAGGCAGACCTGGCTCCCAAGCGAAGACAGACCCACTGCACACAAGATGAGGTGGAAACCAAGCTCCACTTCTTAACAACCTGCCCACTATACCAAGACATACTTCCCACAAATTGCAAACACCCAAAGAGACTTTGAAAACATTGACAATAACTCAAAACTCCTATACCTACTGGGAGAAATACAAGAATGTGAAATAAAGCCCATTTGAATTGAAGAGAGAGAGATAGATAGAGCATGTCTGTGTGTGTTAGAAAGAGAGAGATAGAGAGAGAGCATGTCTGTTTGTGTGTGTGTGTTAGAGAGAGAGAGAAATATAGAGAGAGAGCATGTCATTTTGTGTGTTAGAGAGAGATATAGAGCATGTCTGTGTGTGTTAGAAAGAGAGAGAGAGAGAGCATGTGTGTTTGTGTGTTAGAGAGAGAGAGCATGTATGTGTGTGTGTTAGAGAGAGAGCATGTATGAGAGAGATAAGCAAAGATGAGCCCCTAAAGGATATTCAACTTTTAATGGAAGAACAAAACAGAAGGAAAAGATAACTTCACAAAGGCAACATGAATATACATAGATCCAAAAGGTCAAAGATCAACACTTAAATCCAAAGAGAAGAGGGTCTATACCAGAGAAAACAAAGTAGCAAGGAGCCAATGGCCGACATCAGCTAAATAGGCTAACTGCAAATAGAGTAGCCAGGTACTGACACCAGGCCACACACCGTTAGCTACTACAACAGCTAGCCGGCCCGTTTGGCTCAATATAACGTTAGCTAGCCGGCCCGCTTTGGCTCAATATAACATTAGCTACAACAGCTAGCCGGCCCGTTTGGCTCCCGAGAGAGAGAGAGAGATATATCCACGGCGGGAATAGAATAGAGTGCATTAAAAACTCACCAAACGTCCAAAAGGATGGAGACAACCGCGTGGAGTTGACGAAGTTCATCTGCCGAATGACCGTCCTCTTCATCTTGGCATAACAATGCTGCACGCGCTCTCTCTAGGTTAGCTAACACTAGTTAGCCTTTAGCTAAGCTAGCTACTAGCCGACATCATCATGGCTATCCCGACTGAACCACACGTTAGCACTCGATATTATAACGTAGCTAAAGCTAACTAGCTAACTAGCTGCCTTTAGCTAAGCCGACATGGCTACCCTGACTGAACTGTCTAACATGCAACAACTTTCATCTTCAGTCCATCTGCCGAATGACCGTCCTCTTCCTCTTGGCTGGCATAACTAAGCATAACCTATAAAAGCTGCACGCGCAAAATAGTAAAACGCAGCTGACGCACGCCGGCGTACACATGATGTAACCCCTCCCTTCGTTGAAACCAATAGTATGTCTGCTGCAGAGCCCCAGAGCTCCAATAGTGAGTATGTCTGCTGCAGAGCCGCAGAGCCAGGAACAAGTCACACACATTTACAAAGTTTACAAACGTGTCTAATGTGAAATATATAAGCATATAAGCAAAACTAGATTTTAGGTCTGTGATGAAAAAGGGCCTCGCGGGAAGGGGGGCCTCGCAAAAAATTAAAAATTAAAATTAAAATTAATAATGAAAAAAATAAAATAATAAAGAATATTTTCTTTTTCTTTTTTTTTCTTTTTTTTGTGCGAGGCCCCCTTCCCGCGAGGCCCTGTGCGACCGCACTGCTCGCACACCCCCTGAGGCGGCCCTGTCTAGACCCTATATAACATTCTCAAATTATTGGCTTTTACACTGGAGGTTCCTACAGATGCCTTCGAGCAACACTGTACTTACTTATTTTATGCCTATTATGTCTGCACATTCTACGTTGTACTACTTTTATTGTCTTTTATACCTATTCTTATGTCTGCATTTTATACATCGTTTTTTATTCTGTGGACTATGCAGATTTTTATGCCTATATGTTAATTTTGTGCTACTTGCTGTGGGGCACTTTGGGCTGCGGTCTATGTGTGAATGGTGCTGAAGGAGAATGGGCTTCTAAAGGAAAAGCAGACGAGGCTGGTCTTAATTATTATCGATAGAAGTTTATTCAACTTAAAGCATTGGTTTAAGAGTACAGAATTGATATAGAACAGAACAGAAGTAATACAGAACCAAATTGATATAGAACCGGCGCCGGTCAGAGAAGGAGGAAGAAGAGAGAGAGGTCCCTCCCCTTACATTGACACTTATAGACATTCTAGAACAGTTGATCACATGACAACATGACAGGCGTCTCCTCCCCTAACATCATACGATCTCATCTATCCTGACCCAAAATGCTCCTGCACGGGATGTCAATATACCCCCCCCCGTCCTGGGAAAGATCAACACATCCCCTCAGAGGTCAATATACCACCAGAGGTCTGTTAATATATTACAGAGCTCCTGTGGGAGAGTGCAGATCAATAGCAATGATGATTCATATGATATGGAAACTATACATTTTCTACTACATCCCCCCTGTTGGGGCTGCCACCAGTCCCACCTATAGACAACTAAGAAAATGTAAACGTAAGTCATTTGAGTAAAAGTTAAAAATAAAAAAGAAATTATAATAATAATAAATAAAACATTTAAATTAAATAAATTTGACCCCAACTAAGAACTTCCTGGAATAGAGTATTATCCTAAGAAAAAGAAAGAAAAGAAATACATAGCATAACCTCACCACCATCCTACTTCCACATTTCCATCTTGATCTTGCTCCCGCCATCCTTTATGACCTATAGCCACTCTGTCCCACCAAGGATCTGTCCCTGGTGGGTTCATAGACACTTACTGAATCTTTCTACACTTCCAGCAGTCTGCTGAAACACTTTCCTTTACCGACTTTGCTCCTCCTCTCACTTACCGTGCACCGAGACATACGTTGTTGATTGAGAGTGAATATCACAGCTTCAGACTAATTCACAGACCCACCAATATGTGTATGTCCGTATCAAGAACGAATGTCTCAGAACCTACAATTGTGTCAAGAAACCTCCCGTCTCATCACATTTATTATATAGATTATTATATATATATATATAGGAGAAAAAAATTTAAACTCTGTGTGAGAAGGGTAAAACTCAACTCATTGTAATCTTGTCGGTAATTCCCACTTTCAATCCACTCTGATTACCTATGGTGTATGACTGAATACATTTCCTGAGTCTAACCATGGTTCAGCCAACATTCAATACACTGGGTTATGCCAAAAGAAAAAAGGGTCATAGAAACATAGTTATCTTATATGAATGCAACGACAACAACCGTGAACACATTATAATCGCCTGATTATAACAACACTTTTTATTAATGTCCCACTCTGTCTCTTGTCCAGTCCACGTCCACGACTCAGCCTGCCATCTTCTCGCCATGCGCTTTCCTGATGCCCCCCATCCCAGTACCAACCAGGCTCGAATCCTGCCTAGCTTCTGAGATAGGATGAGACCGGGCGTGTCCAGGTTGTTATGGCCGTAAGCCAGTCCTCTGTAAGCGAGAAAAGTCTGTTGGGATCTTCATCCTTCAGCTCCGGGAACCCCCTGCGACGTCCACTGTCCTCCAACACGTCCCAATGCAACCTCCAAGAGGAAAGTTTTAATTAGAATTTCCCACAATATCTAAATTTGGTTCTTAACCAACACCCATGACAGACAACATTTGACCAGCATCTTCCCCCACTTACTATACCAATACAAACAGTAGTTTTATCAAACCCCCAAATGTAGTGCTTTGTCCATATGCCCAGACTATTGTCCTAATGACTTACCCATGGCACTAAGACCTCTGGATGTATAACTAATAGCTCTCAACATGCTCACAGCATGTGTTTATTTACTCAGTGTCACAGGGCTCCCAATTATCTTGGCATGATGATAATGGGAATTATGCTCGATTCTGGACTACATTCCTGTGGATGACAAATTTTTTGAAATGGCTATATTAGATTATACAATGCATTTGAAAGAAAAATAATGACCCAAAACTCTTCAAATTGTATATTCCCCGGAACCCATCGAAAACACATGAATTTCACAACTGGCAGATAATGTATATGCAGGAATTTGTGGATACTGCCAGTGGAGGCTTTACATAATTATATTATGCACACATTGGATGTAATTTCCTTCATATTGCCCCCACAGTACCTGCTAACATCTGCCCACTTCCCCATACTGACTCCATCATATTCCTATATCAGAGCTGTCATGACCATCCTTATCAGTCCTCAGACTGGAGTACCACAAGGCTGTGTCTTCTGCTCATCCGTGTACATTAATGACTTAATTAGTCACCAGGACTATTGCAAAATGATCAATTTGTGGATAATGTGGCCCTGATTGGCCCTCTTTTCGAGGACTAAGACTAGTTATAGAGCTGTAATTGACCACCTTTTAACTGATGCTTCTGAAAACTCATCGATTTCTAATACTGAAAATATGGTCATTTCATCCTTGCACCATGGTGCCATTGAAGATCATGCAGTATCACATTTTATGATATTCATATTTATTAGGCATATGTCTTGTTTGCCTTTACTGGTTTGCTCATATCTATGCTTTTGTTGCTCTTTTGTGCAAAATAACTCCCCTCGAGGAACAAATACATTTACATCTCATCATTTACATACATAGTGATATGTTCATGTGGTGAACATGCTGGCAAAGTTGCCCTAAATGGGTTGGCACAGGTGTTATTGCATTGCACTTAGCTTCAAGGTGCTGGCCTTCGTGTCAACGGCAGACGACTCGAACTTCCGTCCATCTCATTCCCCCCCGCAATCCCTCAGAACCTCCACAGTCTCTGTCTCCTCCCTTCTGCTTGTCCTGCTCCGTCTTCCTGACAGGCTGACATAGAACAAATATGCTTATACCATTGGCCTACACCCCACAGGGTAATCTTGTTGACCAATAACTCTTATAACCACAACTGCCCTTGTCTCTGTCTTGAACGTCCGTTGGCGCTCCAGGCGATGCTGAGTCGTGGTTCCTGTGGCCTGGACTGTCGTCAGAGCAGGTTGCATCACTGGCCTCCATACTTTTTATGTCACCCACTCCTTCAAAAGGTTGACAGAATGACAGTCATTAAAAATCAATCAAGACTCAAGAGGTTTTGTCCTAGTGACTCATTCTGTGCTCGCTTTGCAATTGCTCATGCAAAAGTCCTTTGCAGCGCGGACCTTAAGCTGCGATGCTGTGTTAAATTAGCGTTTTTGTTAGTTTGCTGGGATATCTTATAGCAAGTAGTAAGCATTTTAGTAAGCATTTACAGGTTAGTTTCTTTGTTTGCACCGGTTTTTCTTGGTCCTAGCATGACCCATTTCCTAATTATTACTAATTCTTACGGGGTACCCCTCTTACAGTGTTTTCAGCCCTGTAAAACCTGTGAAGTAAGACATGGTTAATAATTTACAGATGCCAGAATAATCTCTGCTTTCTCCACCGCCCATCAACTCATTGGGAGAAAACAATTAACTTCTCATGGCCCATTCATTCCGTCTGTCATGGTCAGTCAAATACACTTTTGTCAGTCTATTAATTAATTAATCACACTCCTGGTCATCTCTGGTTCACCTGAAATAGATATAAACAGTAGTTAATCAAATGTTCCATAATCCTTCAGCCTCACCTACTGTATATTCATAACATTATATCCATCCACATTCTCCCCCCAACAAAATTACCCCATCAATAGGTCAAATTGTGTAATGTGACAAGTCCCTCTGACGCATCTAATCCCAATTTGGTAAATCGACTCCCCCCAACACACCCTCATCAAACTAACTGCATATGGATTCAGAACTACAGCTGGATAAACTATCTATGTAACAGACAGCAATGTATTGCGTTCAATGGTACCCTGTCCAACTCTATGAATTAATGAACGACCTTCATTTATATAGCACCCCCCACAGCTCGAATGCACAGGGTGATTTACACTACAGCTTAATATAAAAAACACAATAAAACAAAATCAGAAATAAATGACAACAACAACAGACAGCAGTTAAAAACAGTGAACCCAGATAGAAAAAGTAGAATAAAAGAATTTGGATAAAATCATGAGTCACTAATTAAAACAAAACTAGGAACAGTGAGGACAAGAAAAAATGCCTATGTGTGACCAAAAGCCTGTCTGAACAAATGTGTTTTTAGTTGTTTTCTAAAAGAGTTTTCAGAGGGGGCCGTTCACAGGTCCAGGGGGAGAGCGTTCCAGAGCCTTGGTGCTGTCACCTCGAAGGCTCGATCACCCCTTGTTTTCAGCCTGGACCTGGGGACCACCAGGAGGTGCTTAACCCTGACAGTGTGGAATTCCACAGGGAAACTACCTGGGGCCAGTCTTCTGCCTAATTTTTACAAATGCTTTGCCATGGGTATTTAGAAAATACATGTATGGTTATGTACGCCGATGATACTACAACGTATGCATCATCAGACAAGACAGAAGAACTTAATGAAGTCCTTCAGAGATAATTGAACTTAGTGTCCACTTGGGTGTCTGAAAACAGGTTGAAGTTAAACATTCTCAAAAACAAAGAGCCTAATATTGGGATCCAAGCATGCTATAAGAAAAACGTGAAGCCAAATATATCTTTAGACGGAACAGCTATTGAGCAAGTTAGTTCTTTCTCACCTTGACTACTGTCCAGCTGTCTGGTCTAACGCCTCAAGATAAGAGCTCAATAAAATCCAGCTCACTCAGAACAGAGCGGCCCGTCTGGCCCTGAACTGCTCAATGAGAAACAGTGTGGAGGTAATGCACACCAAGCTGTCGTGGTTGAAGGTGGAAGACAGACTGGATTGCAGCCTGATCTTGTTCATGAGGAATATATATATTGCAAGAGATCTGTTTGCCTTCACAGCTAACATGTACACCTGATCGACATAAGTATAACACTAGGCATGCCTATAGGGAAACGTTCACACTGCTACTACCAAACCCCAATGCAGCAAAGACAACTGTGTTATATAGAGCCATGTCATATTGGAATAAACTGCCAGTACACCAGTAAGATAAGCTTCTAAAAAGAATCTGAAAAGAGCATTTGAGAGAAAACTAAATTATTTTACATTAAAGAAAAACACAGATACTGTAGTTCACACTGTAAAGATATGACTGTCCGAGAGTCCAATCCATCCTACTACATCTTCTGTGATCTGATACTCTGTGTGTGGACCCCAGGAAGACTAGCTGTTGCTGCGGTGCTGACTAATGGGGATCCGTGATAGAGATAAATGTATGCTTGCGGCCTTTAATTCAACAAACAAAAACGTATGTTAAAAATGCGTAATATATATATATATACACCGGTCATGTGTGCCAACCCCTGTCCACCGTTGAAAAGGACAGCTGAGGGATAATATTATCGGCCGCCATGCTATACACCCCCTCCCCCCTGTAGATAAGATAAGACATTCCTCTATTGATCCCCCTGTGGAAACAATGTTTATCATCTAGTTATTAGTTATGGCTGACTTGAAAAATTCCCCAATTGCTGCAGCAAGCTCTGTCCCCTTACCTGTCAAGACAAAAGAAATGGGAAAAAACAAGATTCTTCTATTAAACACACTGTTTGTCTGATTGTACATCATAAAAAGAAAGGTCCAGTGATGCCAATAATCTCATGTTGTGGCAGCAGCAGGGGGGACGAAAACAACTTCGTAACCTAGTTACTTTCAAAGCAACCAAGTTACCTTGATAATCAAGTAATCAGTAAAGTAACTAGGTTACTCTTTAAAGGAGTAATCAGTAATCAGATCAATTTTAAAAGTAACCTGTGGCATCACTGTAAAGGACTATACTTTCCAAATAGTGCATCAATATTGACCTACCAACAGGACTTCTTGTACAGAATCTCCCTTCTAATAATAAGAATACCTTGAAGACTCCCAACAGGAGCACTCCTTCAAGGGTTTTACGCACCTCACCCTGCGCTCTGCATCTGTCAACAAGTTCTCAACCAGTCAATCAATCATTCGTGAGCCAAGTTTCTGCCAGTTAGTCAGAGGGGGGGTTCCAATTCTGGTCAATGGGCCAATCCCACGTTGCACTTTGGTTCTGCAAAACGGTAACTCTATTTGATCTGTTTCCCCTGATAACCGATAACTGTTTGTGTTTGTGTACTTCTAAAATGATCCATCATAAGATGATTCATCGTTAAGTGTGTGTTAGTTCGGTGTGTCCCTGTGACACTTATAACTGGGTTTTACACCATGCGTCGCAATCTCTGCATTTCAAACTAGGTCATAGACCTTCTGTCAACACGAGTCGACCGCGGAAAGGAAACCACAAATATAATTCCCCATATTTAAACCTATCAAACCATACCATACCTCCTTTAGTTATTTCATAGTATAAGGGCCCATCTTGACAAAACAATAAATCTATAAAACCCTGAGGCCTGAAACCGGCTAGAACATACGTTGACGCGTCTGTGCCTCGTGAAGGCTACTCGTCTGATCCAAAAATAGAGTTGTCCTTTAATGTTTCTTTAAATATATATATTATTAAATAATCTCATTTATCCATGTCAACACAGTCCCTTCCAAACCCCTGATTACTATAAGGCTTGGTATTCCTGGTATTTTTTGTTGATCGGCCCTTTAATACAAATATATATATATAGACTATTTTAACTGCAAATGCTTGAAGATCTTCTATTATTTATCGACCCACTGTGATTCGTGCCAAAACAGTTTCTATTCTGCCATACACAATCACGAGGGAGCCATGTGAGAGAGAGAGAGAGAGAGAGAGAGAGAGAGAGAGAGAGAGAGAGAGAGAGAGAGAGAGAGAGAGAGAGAGAGAGAGAGAGAGAGAGAGAGAGAGAGAGAGAGAGAGAGAGAGAGAGAGAGAGAGAGAGAGAGAGAGAGACCCTCAGTTACCTCTGTGCTCCCCCCTGGGACGCTGGCCTCCCATAATCAGAGCCGGATCGGTAAGAGGACCTACACTCAAATTGTCTGTGACCCGTCCTTCTGCAGTTCCAACATGGCGGTCCAGGCTGCCCATAGCTTGTCTCAGTCTGTGGCCTGGGAGCCTGGGAGTTCCTTTTTGGCTGCACCTGTTGCTGAGTTAACTTCCTCGCTTCATTCCTGTCCTGATCACTGACCTTCTGTTCCCGAGCCCTGTGCTTCTCAACACTGTGGGTTACATGGGCACAGAACAGAGCATAAGTCATGTCTAACAACCCTATTGCATCTCCCAGTCTGTTCCTAACTGCTCCTGGAAGCCCTCTTGTAACTGAGGGGTACAATTCCCTGACTGTATTGATAAGTATGGTATTATTAAACCACTACCGTCTATGTACTTTGAATACTGGCCACACAGTACATGATGTAGATATGATGAACACTTTCCCACCTGATGAAACGAAGTCCACACAAATGTATAAATCGAATATTTTATATAGCAAAGGGTATATACAACGTTCACTTAATGACATTTATGATTTGAAATGCACTTGTAAGGCAAATGAGTATTCGTAGGTAAATCAACATTGAATGTCCAATCTCTGGTTACGCAGGGAGCAAGTATACAACCTGGTTCTTTAGGGAACTATAGCGATGGTACTTAAATGATTATAGCTGGATACACTAAAGGGGGGGTCCCGCTGGTTGTAAGACAGTAGGGGGGGGGGTTAGGAGAGCCACTGGCGGTATCCCATCTGGCCGACGATTTCTTGGGAGAATTCAGAGTGCTGAACACGGTGCCCACAGAACCTCGGTCCGCAGATGAATACAGCTGGGCCCTCTTGTAGACGGTCGCTGCCGGTCCACAACGAAGAGACGTGAGGCGACCTCACTCGGGGTAGAGCGCCGTCTCACCTGGACTCCTCTCGGGGGGTAGTTCCAACACTCAGCAGTGTTGGCCGTTATCCATGGCATAATCAAAGCACCCAAAGCACGTAGATAATCCAAGCCGTGTAGGGCTCGACGTCGTCCGGGTGAAGTAATCCAATGTACAGGTCCACTCGTCCTGGCCCGGAGCTCCTCGGATGCAAGCACCACACGTGGTCTGCCCAGCCTGGTTAAGACTCCAGATAACGTCAGGAACGATGGGGGTACTGCTCACTTTATAACTCTAACCGAACGATGCACCATACATAATAGACTATTATTAACTTAATAGAAATACGTCCCACTCGACGGTATAGTGCCAAACTATGACAATTCAACTATTAATCCACACGATGTCTCAATGCCTATTCTGAGGCCAAGTAGGCCATACTGCACCACACGTGCGTCGTGGGTGAGGCTTCACGTCTGTTACTAGGTTGGAGGGTAAAGGACTAATGGACTAAAAGAAAGTTCTACTTTACTTGCGCCATATATATATGCGCTGTGAACAAATAGTACCATTCGTATTTCGCCAGACGTATTCCTACGCGGAACCGGGCTTGTAACAACATGTTCATCGGCACGATTGAACTTGAACCAAGGGGCTTGGCTGCTGGCGCCAGGTTCTCGTCCAATGGTAGAATGAAACTATTATGGGCTGTTAGTAGACTAAAGGGATATTCAGTGTATATTGTACAAGGAATATACAGGGGATATCAAACGATATACAAATACTATTAAATATATATCCATAAATAAATATATATATTCGGTTTAATCTGATCCTTCACAACACCTCTCATCACACTTTCCCTGAACATCGCTCTCTGCAACGGCTCATCTTCTGGGTTGTGCCCTAACTCGTATCTCCACTCCTTCAGTATTTTGTTCACATAAGCACCTGGCCCTTCTGTCGGCAGTATAGGGTTCCCTGCCAGTTTTGCCGGATTGATACGAGATGGGAATTGGTTTCTGAGTTTGTACCACAATGCTGCTCTGTGTGCATTGAATATGTCTCCATCATGGGCCTGTGTGCCGCATGCTACCCGCATCGATGTCTCAGCCATAATTTCCTGGCAGGCACCTACTCCTAACAAACGTGTCAACAGGGCCTTGACGTCGCCCACTGATAGTAAGAAAGGTGATGTAATTTCCTCAAACTGCATGATCCACCTGGAAGCTCCTTCTGTGAGGTCTGGTAGCCTTGCTAACAGCCCGTCTAAGCTGGAATGTGAAAGATGTTACCTTTGACCAGCAGGGGAAACTGGCCTATGGCCGTCACACTTCCCTGCATGGCTGCGGGGGTGAAAGTCAAGGTCCCTGTAACATTTCCTTTCTCCTGCTGCCTACATTCACTCTCCTCCTCCTGCAAAGTCTTACTGTGGTGGCCGCATGCCCTGTGTTTCCCCGACGTTTGCTGGGACACACTCAGTCTGCTCCCTTCCTCTCTGTCCTTAGTTACCCCCTCTAACTCCTCCTCCTGTCTGTCAAGGTCTTCTATCTCTCCTTCCCCTGCAGTCAACTTCTTATCTGTGGCATCGTTGTACGCTGTGGGTATCTTTGGATAGAGGGGGTGGGCGCTCAGCTTGGGGTATGTTGTGCCTGATCTCAGGGAGGTCCCTGGGTCTGTTTCCTCACAGTCACCTCTTATCTCCAGTCTGCCCACAGGTAGCTGCGTGATATAAGGTAGAGGTGCTGTCTTCCCTACCTCCTCCTCCCTCTGATTGTTTGCCAAAACGATCTGCCTGTATGCCTTTCCCCTGTCTGTGAAAAGCTTCAATATTTCCAACTCCTCTGACCTCTTCTTTAGTCTCGCTTTGCTTGTCTGGCCTGTTTTATGGTTACGAATAATAACCTTCATTTCATCGCACAGGCAAAGGTCAAACGTGCCTCCGGGAGGCCATCTTGTCCCAGAGTTCTTTGTGCGTTTCTGCCAACGGACACCCATTGAAAGAATTAAGTCTCTCAACAAAGGGTTAAATTCAGTCAATATGTCCTCTGCTGTGAACTTAGCCGCCATCTTGTTTATTTCAGCTGGTGGGCCGGCCCTATTTAGCTCAAACAGTTATGACAAGTTTGTGTGTGTGTGTGTTGTATCAGTTCTTTGTGTGTATGCTGTTATATGTGGTGTGTGTCTAGTTACCTTTGTGTGTGTCATCAATGTATGGTGCAAACTTGTGTGTGTCTGTGTTGCCTATGTATGTGTGTGTGTACTGTGTGTATGTCTGTAGTTGAGCCACCAGGTGTCAGTGAGATCCAGTTACATGGACAAAACTTTTACCCTAATAACAAAATCAACAAACTACTGTCAATTATTGGCCCATCTCATATCAGTGGCGGCCGGTGGGTACTTCGCCACTAGGGGCGCTATACCAAATATTTTGCAAACATGTACAGTACAGTACTGTACCACGCAAGACTCATGGCAAGACGTGAGCGATTCGACTCACGCTCATGGCAATGAATCGGCTCTTATGAACGAGTCGCTCAGCTGTTACTACAACAACACACAACCAGTCAAATAAAGTATAATCTAGACTCTAATTCACAACTTGAAACACAATATAAATAGAAAAGTTAGAAACAAAACTTGCCCGTCTCCAAACACAGGCAGATCTCTCCCTCTCTCCTTCTCTCTCTCACACACAGCGCGACGTGGAATCGATTCGTTACACAATCAGACCTATTATATACCAAGAATAACTTCAGTATGAGTACAGGGCTGTACACATATTTTGCATATTGTTAAACGAGCCAAGGCTAGCTATTAAACTATCGATATGAATCGAAAATCTGGGACCCTGATGTAAACAAGACAAACGTCTTTCTCTGGTCTGCATCCCCTTAACAATTGTGTGTATTGAGCCGTACTGTATTGTACCCATTCTGCAATCTGTTAATAAAGTTCTCATTCATTCATTCATTCAAACATAGACGATATTGAACAAGCCATAATCCACGTATTTTCAATCCGAGAGAGCTGCAGTAGTTAAATCAATGAGCCATCGACATAGTCAGTGTGGTAAGTAATGTTATTATTGCATCCAAGATTGATACACGGCTGGCTAGGCAGTTGGTAGTCATAGTCTTGTGTTATAAAATAAATAAACAATCAGCAATGTCTCGCTTCATGAATGGCCAGCACAGCAGTAGCCTAACAGTACTGCTCCTAAAAAAAGCTATTTACAAACGTTAACGTTAAGCACAGAGAGAGAGAGAGAGAGAGAGAGAGAGAGAGAGAGAGAGAGAGAGAGAGAGAGAGAGAGAGAGAGAGAGAGAGAGAGAGAGAGAGAGAGAGAGAGAGAGAGAGAGAGAGACTCACTGTTTAGTTGAAACGTCCAGGGCAGGAGAGCTTGATAAACGTGTATAATCCGCCATATAGCTTGTTAGCCAAGTGTTAGCTTAGCTCGTTAGCACAACACTCAACAAGTACATTCCTTTGTCCATTTCCGCTCGAACAGACTGCAAACTACCTGGCGTTCTATCGCCATGCTCTAAGACAAACTCTAACCTTAACCAACTATGAAAGAGTGCCTAAGCTTAACAGTCTAAAGAACTTGCAGTCACGGCACGCTCGTCTAAGACAAACAACCTAGACCAACCTAGGAAGCTAGAAGCTAGAATTGGAACATTAGAAATTGGATTCGGCCAATCAGAGATCGTCTCTGTGAAATTCAGCCACGGAAAAAAATACTGGCGTCAGCCAATCAGAGAGCGTCTCCGCGAAATGCGGCTACAGATATTCTTGACGCTACTGGCTAGACCGCTTCAAATCGCGCTCGGATTCCAACATAATAGTCATATTTCAACGCACAACGCCGTATGCACTGATTGGCTGTGACGGAGACAGCGATCAAACTGTGACGCGCACTCAGAGCGCTATCGCTTCTAGCCCGGGCGAGAAATACGAAAAAATTAAAAAAAACGTCACTTCCTGCTCATGAAAACGATGTTTTTTTTATTTAGATAATAACGTTATATTGTGCATTGGAAATACAAACATACTTAAAATGAGTAAATATTATTCATTTTAAACATGTTTATATTATTTATAGGGCTATAAAACACAAAAACGAAAAAGTTTTATTGTCTTCTTCTCTGATTTAACAGCAGCTGGCCAGCAGGTGGGTCGGCGCCCTTGCGCCCCTAGTGGCGAGCCGCCACTGTCTCATATCCTTATCACAATTTGGTTGGACTTTACCGCTTGAGTAAAAATAAGTTTTGAAATTGGCACAACGCCCAGAATTGTGTCGGTGGTGGGGTTAATGGTTACAGAAGCGCTGGAAGGTCGCTGGTTCGATTCCTGCCGCTGAAGTGCCCTTGTGCAAAGCACTTAACCCCCAATTGATCCAGTGGAGCTGCTCAGTGTCCAACGGTGTCAGATTGTGGTTGTACTGGGCAGCTCCCAGGTATGAATATACATGTTATTCTTCTATTAGTTAAGAAACGGCGTATAGGCTTTACCTGGTAGGCGTCTTGTATCAGACTTGTGATTTCCCACAGTCGCCAGGGGCCATTCCCTTATTCAACAACAAAAAAAGTTTCCAGTTTACATCAGATCAATTAATAACTATTCGACTAACCAACGTTTTCATCTAAGACACTAAACTGTATTTAATTTCTGTCTCCACAAAGACACACAACAGTGCAGTGCAGCTGCTCTATGATTCCTGATTAAAGAATCCAAACAGCTCCTTCATTCTATGTTCGTTCTATGGTAAGCAACCCAAACAAAAAAACCCTAACTGCTCTATGGTCACTCGGTACGTGACCCAAACAGCTAGTTTGTTAGATAGATTTGTTCTATGGTAAGCAACCCAAACAAAAACCTGACTGCTCTATGATCACTGATCAGGTGATCCAAACAGTTGGTTCATTAAATAGCTAAACAACGATTATGACTTGTATGTATACAATACAATGATAGAATAAACAAATGACTTATCTAGAATAAAAGGGAAAGAGAGTGATAGTCACAAGAGAAAACAAGGAGAAGTTGAGAGAGAAATAGATAAGGACCACATTAACAACAGATCAATAGTGCCTTTTTAGATGAGGATTGGTACACAATTAAAGGATACATTTTTAGTGCCAGCCTCCATCGTCTCCATTCTTTACATGTTCTTTTTAGCTGCCATAACTGAGCTAGTCAGTCGGCCAGGCTCAACTGCTCTCTCGCAAAATTTCTCAGCAGACAATTTCTTCTAATAGCCAAGCGCTTACCTAGGGTTGTCGACCTGTCTGCCAATTTTTCTGCGAGAGAGTTCTCCGCGAGCCGGACCGGCCGAGGAGCCCAGGGCAACAGCCAGGTCAGGAGTCACCAAAATGAAGGAGAATGGGCTTCTAAAGGAAAAGCAGACGAGGCTGGTCTTAATTATTATCGATAGAAGTTTATTCAACTTAAAGCATTGGTTTAAGAGTACAGAATTGATATAGAACAGAACAGAAGTAATACAGAACCAAATTGATATAGAACCGGCGCCGGTCAGAGAAGGAGGAAGAAGAGAGAGAGGTTCCTCCCCTTACATTGACACTTATAGACATTCTAGAACAGTTGATCACATGACAACATGACAGGCGTCTCCTCCCCTAACATCATACGATCTCATCTATCCTGACCCAAAATGCTCCTGCACGGGATGTCATTATACCCCCCCCGTCCTGGTAAAGATCAACACATCCCCTCAGATGTCTGTCAATATACCACCAGAGGTCTGTTAATATATTACAGAGCTCCTGTGGGAGAGTGCAGATCGATAGCAATGATGATTCATATGATATGGAAACTATACATTTTCTACTACAGTGCTATATACAGTAGATAGAGTTGTTATTATTTATTATTATTATATTATAACATATGTATGCATTGAAATGTCTAAGTCTCGACGATATAGAAAATTATGGTAACCTCAATTGTCCTTTGAGTATAAATAAAGGTTTGAATGAATGAATGAATGAACATCTGTATGCATATATACAGTATACATCCGTATAGAGTATACAGCATTATTATACATGCTATCATACAGAGTTATAGGTTATATGCAGGTGTATAAGTGGTATATAGAAGGATTGGAGCTGTACTGTATTGTACCCATTCTGCAATCTGTTAATACAATTTTCAATCAATCAATCAATCAATCAGGTATATTCAGACGCACTTGAAACACAGACGCAAAATTTGCAAAGATCTCGACTTTGTGAAGCTAGTTTCATGCAACAGCCAATCAATCAAAACGCATGTGACGTGTGTTGACAGAATCTGGCTATGGGGCGACAATAATGTGGTCAAGAGGCATGGTTTCTGTCAGGATCCTAGGCCCGGTCATGGTTGGACGGGTCAGGATGGTAACTTTGAGCAGTGCTCTCCACCTGACTTTGGGCAATGCCCTCCATCTGACATTGGCCCTCGGCCTGACATTGGTCTACCACCCTCACAAACAATCGATACACGCTGTGGTCACAAACAATCGATACACGCTGTAATGATAAATATCCTTAACAGTATGCTGTCATTACATTGTTTGTTGTTGATATTACAATTGTTAGCTGTTTAGGTTTCTCTATGTTTGTATTTCTGATTATGTGTGTTATATAGCCTAGTTCTTGTTCCTTTGTGTTGTATTAGTTCTTATGCCTTCTCCCCCCAGCTGTCGTCCATTACTAATTAACGTTAATTAGGAGCTGTATTTATTGCCTGTGGTTGCTGAGATGTTTGTGGCGACATACCTCCAGTTACCCCCTGTTCCTATCCACGTCGTGTCGCACCGTTCTCCCTCTAGTAAGTCTTAGTGTTTGTTGTTTTGTATTGTGAAGTTTGTTATGTAGTTTCTGTATGTTCCTTGTATTGCACTGGATTCTACAGTAAACACCCTTCTCCAAGCTTCACTCCTCGCCTCTGCCTCCTCCATGCCTTCCCTTTCTGTATTATTGTATTCTACCTACTCCATCGTAACAGAATGTCGCCACCAATAACGAATACAGCAGGAAGGGCAAGCGATACCATTCGGGTCGTCCTGAGCCTGATGGCCGGTGAGACTGACATGAAGCATGGCCAAGTGGGGGTTCCTGCTCCGGAAGATCGACCAGGTCGCCATGGAGAATCCGACACTGGAGCCAGCGATGTGGGAGATGGCTGAACATGTTGCTGGCCTCATGGAGAAGCACAAGTCGGAGGCTAGGGTAGCTAGCCTGCCGACTGTTCTCAGGCTTACGGTCAGCCTAGAGCCCCCCACAGCCGTTGAGGCTGTTCTGACGTCTCCAGTTAGCACAGCTCCGCCTGTTAGCTCCACCACTATAGATGGCCAGACGTCCCCAGTTGGTACAGCTCCACCCGTTAGCTCCACTCATACAGCTAACCAGACGTTCCCAGCTAACATAGCTCCGCCCGTTAGCTTCGTGCCGATAGCTAACCGGCCGTCCCCAGCTAACACAGAACCGCCTGTTAGCTTCGTGCCGATAGCTAACCGGCCGTCCCCAGTTATCACAGCTCCGCCTGTTAACTCCGCCACCATAGATGGCCAGACGTCTCCAGTTGGTACAGCTCTACCCGTTAGCTCCGCTCATACAGCTAACCAGACGTCCACAGCTAACATAGCTCCGCCGGTTAGCTTTGTGTCAAGAGCTAACCAGCCACTCCCAGCTAACCTAGCTCCGCCCGTTAGCTTCGGGTCAATAGCTAACCAGCCGTCCCCAGCTAACATAGCTCCGCCCGTTAGCTTCGTTTCAATAGCTAACCGGCCGTTTCCAGCTAGCACAGTCTCCACTGCCAGACTAGGCTCCAGGTTCAGGGTGAGCCTAGTATCTGAGACAGACCAGATGTCTCCAGCTAGCACAGTCTCCACTGCCAGACTAGGCTCCAGGTTCAGGGTGAGCCTAGTACCGGAGACGGACCAGATGTCCCAAGCTAGCCAGGCATTCCCAGCTAGCACAGTTCTCACAGAGAGTCCAGGGCTCACAGTTATCCTAGCCCCCGAGGCTAGTATGGCTAGCAAGGCCTCCACAGCTGGTCCAGCTTCCACGCCCGAGACAGCTAACCAGACGTCCACAGCTAACATAGCTCCGCCGGTTAGCTTTGTGTCAATAGCTAACCAGCCACTCCCAGCTAACCTAGCTCCGCCCGTTAGCTTCGTGTCAATAGCTAACCAGCCGTCCCCAGCTAACATAGCTCCGCCTGTTAGCTTCGTTTCAATAGCTAACCGGCCGTTTCCAGCTAGCACAGTCTCCACTGCCAGACTAGGCTCCAGGTTCAGGGTGAGCCTAGTACCGGAGATGGACCAGATGTCCCAAGCTAGCCAGGCATTCCCAGCTAGCACAGTTCTCACAGGGAGTCCAGGGCTCACAGTTATCCTAGCCCCCGAGGCTAGTATGGCTAGCAAGGCCTCCACAGCTGGTCTAGCTTCCACGCCCAGTCCAGCCTCTGCTCTGGGTCCTGGCTCCTCATTCCCGGGTCCTATACCACGCCTCGCCGCCGAGACCGGCCCGGTCTCCACATCCTGCCCGGCCTCTACACCTGGCCCGGCTGCGGTGCCGCCGCCCTGCTCCTCGACGGATCCTGACTCCCCGTCTGGTCCAGCTCTGCGCCGTGATCAGCGTCCTGGTCCTCGCCGTGGTCCTCGCCGGGGTCTTCGCCGTGGTCTGCGTGGGATCCTGCTCCAGGGGTCGTCGCCGCCGCACCTCCGGTCCGGCTCTCCTGAACCGGTCCCGGGTCCGGCGGCTGGAGGGTCTCTCGCCCGGGATCCTGCTCCAGGGTCCAGCTCCCCTTCCCGGGCTTCTACACCTGTACCCACCCCCCCTCGTCGGGCCTCTCTTCCCAGGTCCAGCCCTCCTCGTCGGGCCTCGGTGCCCGTCCCCACTCCCCCTCGGCGGGCCTCGGTTCTCAGGTTCTGCCCCCCTACCCGGGTCTCGGCGCCCATCCCCACTCCCCCTCACCGGGTCTCTGTTCCCGTCCTCACCCCCCCTCTCCGGGTATTTGCACCCGTCGTCAGCCTCCCTGGCTGCTATGCCCCTCCTGGGGTTTTCGCTCTGCCTCCCGGCCCCTGGTCTTCGGGTCCCCTCCCTGGATCCTCTCCGGGGTTCCAGCTTCCTCCCTCGCCTGGCTATGGACGTTGTCTTCGGGGGTCTGGAAGCCCCCCGTTGAGGGGGAGGTACTGTCAGGATCCTAGGCCCGGTCATGGTTGGACGGGTCAGGATGGTAACTTTGAGCAGTGCTCTCCACCTGACTTTGGGCAATGCCCTCCATCTGACATTGGCCCTCGGCCTGACATTGGTCTACCACCCTCTAGTGGTCACAAACAATCGATACACGCTGTAATGATAAATATCCTTAACAGTATGCTGTCATTACATTGTTTGTTGTTGATATTACAATTGTTAGCTGTTTAGGTTTCTCTATGTTTGTATTTCTGATTATGTGTGTTATATAGCCTAGTTCTTGTTCCTTTGTGTTGTATTAGTTCTTATGCCTTCTCCCCCCAACTGTCGTCCATTACTAATTAACGTTAATTAGGAGCTGTATTTATTGCCTGTGGTTGCTGAGATGTTTGTGGCGACATACCTCCAGTTACCCCCTGTTCCTATCCACGTCGTGTCGCACCGTTCTCCCTCTAGTAAGTCTTAGTGTTTGTTGTTTTGTATTGTGAAGTTTGTTATGTAGTTTCTGTATGTTCCTTGTATTGCACTGGATTCTACAGTAAACACCCTTCTCCAAGCTTCACTCCTCGCCTCTGCCTCCTCCATTCCTTCCCTTTCTGTATTATTGTATTCTACCTACCCCATCGTAACAGGTTTCTATCTTTAGCCTTTGGCGTGGTTTATTCATTCACATGTTAAACAGCAGCAGTTCTAGAGTTCTCCTCTCTCTGAGAGGCAGGTGGAGAAGAGGTAGAGGGGGAGGAGACATCTCTTTAAATACTCGCCACCTGGTGGTATCATGAGTGGCTCCGCCTAGAGCGCCCTCTAGTGGAAACAGTTATATATGCAGTTAGACAGTTACTTGCAATCCTACATAGAACCTCTAACTTCAACAACGTGCCAGGTTGATGATGTCAAACTAATGACTGTTGTTGATATCTTTCCAACTGATTAATTCTTGAATAGCCAGTCTTTGGAGGCACTGGTGTCATCACGTGAGCTGACAGAGATGGCATAATATAAAAAGTTTGTAAATATACTGAAATTCTACAGAAAGTAAAGAGCCGCAAAACAAAATTATTAAAAGTCAGTACTCAACACACAATGCATAATGAAACTAACAATTAAGGTGGCAAAAATGACATGCAAGTACAGAAACAGAAAACAAAAAAAAGTATATAATAATATTTTACCGTATACAGTGTATATCCAACGAAATTACCAATTATACCAATGTCTTATACAGGATATACCCCTAATACCTATTATCTAAAACCCTACACACATATGCTCCAGCTCGAACCCCCCCCTCCCGGACCCCTCCTTGGATAGTACCTCCATTATCCCTCACTCCTAACCAGACACTACCATTATAAGCTAGCTTTTATTCTCTCCACCACTTCTAACCACATTGACATTTTGGATTCGTTGAGACCCAGAATTCTTGCTGTAGATATTTCTTGATAAATCACATCGAGATATGTAAGAAACCAAACCTTCCGGCAAATTTTTTCCGGTTGAAACCAGCGTGATGCGATCAGTTTTTTAGCTACTGTGATACCCGATAAAACCAATCTCTTTAGCTGTGGATTTACTGCAAACTCAAAAACATCATTCAATAGTAATACAGAGGGGTGTACTGGTATATTCCAAGATACGAGTTTTGATAATTGATGGGTCACATCTTTCCAGAATGCCTTAACTGGTGGGCAGTCCCAATACATGTGCATAAATGTCCCTTCGTCTCCATTTGTACATTGGGAGCATTTTGAGTCTTGTTTAAGACCCATTCTGTTCAGCCTTATAGGAGTCAAGTATGTCCTGTGAATATAGTTAAGATTGATTTGTTGATGGTCCGGGTTCCTTGATGTAAGACGGACATTTGCCCATGCTCCTTGCCAATCAAAGTCACTTTCCAGGTCTGGTATATCCCTCCTCCAGACAGAGTCTAGTTGGAGGGTTTCATACGAGGACGTTAGTAATTGATAATAAAAACCTGATACAAAACCTCTCGATGTCTCTCTTTCATAGAAGAATTTGTGGTATCTGTGGTGTTCAACTGGTATGTCTAATGGAACACCGTGAGACCTCAAACATAGCCGTAACTGTAAGTAAAAAAGCCATGTGGACTCGGTGAGATTAAATTTTTTGCATATCTCTCTATAACTACAAATACCCTGGTTGTTAAAAACATCCCCTAATGAGTGTATGCCTTGCTCTTCCCATATAGGGAATCTTATAGGACGTTTTTCAATTAAGAGTGCATTGTTATTGAATAAGGGAGTGTGATTGTGCCATTTTTGTGGGTTAGGATATTTTTTTTGTGTTTCACGCCATATCCGGATCGCATGGGTAATTATGGGGCCAAATTCCCGCTCACAGTGCTTGATTGGTAGTTTAGTGTGTGCTATGTCCTTCAGTCTATGTGGGGCTACTATGTTTTCTTCCAATTTTCTCCAGGATACTAATGCTTGGGGATCAAACCATATTGTCAATGGTCTTAATGTGTATGCCTTAAAATATTGGAAAAAATCTGGAACTGCCATGCCACCGTCTGCTTTATTTCTCTGTGCGGTGGATCTTTTTTTATACGTGGTGGTTTGTTATTCCAAATAAATTTGTATGTGGAGGAGTGTAATCTTTTCCAGTAACCCTCTGGAGGGGGTAACGGTAGCATTGAACTGATGAAGTTGATTCTAGGTAGTACATCCATCTTAACTATTGATACCCTTGCCTGTACTGAGTTTTTAAGTTTTGCCCACCTGTCCAGGTCGTCTTTGATTTTGTTCTGTATTTTTGTGTAATTGTGCTTCACCGTTTGTCTTATGGTGGGAAATATTTCCACACCCAAGCATCTAAAATGTTTTACCATAGGTATCTCACCTGGGAGGGTTGTATCTTTTTTTGCATGGGTGTTAAGTGGAAGGAAAGCCGACTTCGGCCAATTTATTTTAAATCCCGATAAATCACCAAAGTTCTCAATCAACTTGAGTAGATGAGGCAATATGGTGTTGGGGCTTTGCATGAACAATATTACGTTGTCCGCATATAAACTAATTTTATGTTGTGTGCCCTTGATTACGATTGGTTCTATGGATTGGGATTGTCTTATATATTGTGCTAAAGGCTCTAATGATAGATCGAATAGTCCGGGACTAAGAGGGCAACCCTGTCTGGCTGAGCGTGATACCGGAAAGATTTTGGAGATGAATGTACCTGTTGTAATCATGGCCGATGGGTCTTTGTATAATACTTTAATCATATCAATGAATCCTTTTCCTAACCCCATCCTTTCTAGTACTGCCCATAGATACGACCATTCCAGCCTGTCAAAGGCTTTCATAGCATCCAGGGACAGCATCGCCTTAGGTATGGTGTCGTCCTTGTCTGCATCTAGTACGTGCAGTATTCGTCTTATGTTATCAGTGATCAGGCGACCTCTTATGAAGCCAGTTTGGTCCGGATGAACTAAAGACGTCATATGCTTTTGTAATCTGATGGCTAATACCTTAGAGTACAGTTTGAAGCATGAGCGAAAATGAGAAACCTGCGAGGGCTGATTACAATATGGACGTGGCTTTGACCAAACATGTCGCTATTGCTGAACAAAACTATCATGCGCGCTTCGATCGCTTAGAGTCGCAATTACAGAAAATAAACGAGGACTTGAAAAGGATCAAGACGGATGTTACGGCTTTGGATGATAGAGTTTCAATAACGGAACTGTCGTCAGTTCCAAAGAGAAAGTTGATCAATTGGAGATTAAATTGTCTATTCTAGAGGACAGGGGGAGAAGGGACAATCTATTCATTTTGGGTTTAAAAGAGAAGACCGAAGGGGAGAATGCTCGGGCCTTTCTCACCATTCAGATGAAATGGTTCCCATCCGCGTCTCAAAATATTACTAACCTGGAAATAATGAGAGCGCATCGGATAGGCCGACCCCGCAATGACTCCAAGCCGAGAATCCTGGTATTAATGCTCCTGAGATCTACTGATCGAGACCTAATCCTGAAGGCATCAAGGAAAGCTCCGCTGGAGATCGATGGCCAGCAGATCCGGATCACTCCTGACTTCAGTGCGTATACCCGGGAGAGACGCAAGCTCTGCTATGCGGTGATGGACCAGGCGCGCAAAGTCAGGTTCATGGCTTTCCTCATCTACCCAGCGACTATCAAACTCACAGGGGTCATGATCATACTTTTTTCAAAGATGTTGCCAAGGCAGAACGCTTCCTTGGACCAGGGGAGGGCGTTTGATTCCCAAACTCTTGAGGGGGGTAACGTAAGACCCATTCTGGGAAGGCTACTTTTATTCGTGTATTTATTTTTGTCCCTCAATTTTCATTTATATTTTTCCTCCATAAATGATAATGGGCTACTTGGATTAGTGGTGTAAATTTACTGATTGACCATAGGTACAGCCTGGCGAAATCTTCCTGGAAATTTTTTACACTTCTCACAATTTTCCTGGACACTTTACACTTAAAATTTGTACACGTATTACTGTACATTTTACTGTATATTTGTGGCTGTATCGTTTATATTTAAGATTTTAGAATGTATATACAGAATGTATATCCCGGACCGTATTTTATTCTTTATTCTATTTTATTCTTATTTTTAATATTATTATATTCTTATTCTTATTTTAGTACTACCTAAATGTGTATTGTTCAATGTGAGCGATCTGTAGTGCTGAATTTCCCTCAGGATAAATAAAGGATTTCTATTCTATTCTATATTATTTGTATTTTTTTGCACAATCTAAGCGGGCATGGCCAACTTCATTTCACTATGTCTTGTGTATGTATGTGATGAATAAACCTCTTGAATCTTCTATTCTTGTACACATATGGGAGGGGAGCCTGGTAGTTGCTGTGCCTTTCTCTATCAATGTTCACAGACAATATCTTTTGGGGGGTGGGACAGGTCCGGTTTTTCATTTTTGTCCAAATCCAAATCTCATAAATATCCCTTCAGAAATGAGTGGTATGGCGGTCGGGTGGCGTAGCGGAGATTGCGCTCGTCACCAATGCAAGAGGCTGTGGTCTCGACTCCCGGAGTCAGCATTGCCCTGCGGCTTGGCCCGGTCGTCATACTAACTCGTTTGGCTGAGTTAGGGGGAGGGAAGTCGTGGGTGGTAATCTGGCGTTGTGGACAGCGACGCCTACAGGTCAGGTCTGGGCGCCTGCTCAGCGAAAGGCAGGAAATGGTGAAGGCAGCGTGATCTCCCACGCATTACGCTTCACCAATGAGAGTCCTCGCTGCCAGGTGAAAAGAGCCACTGGCTGTCTCCACATGTGTCGGAGGAAGCATGTGGTAGACTTCAGGGTTCCCTTGTATACCGACCAGTAGGAGGAACATGCGCAACCAGGTAGGGGAGGGGGGGAATTGGCATAACGACTAAATTGGGATGGGGAGAAAAAATAGAGAAATCAGGCAGAGAAAAAGAGGATACAAAAAAATGAGTGGTATAGAGCGATTTTGGTCAAATGTGAGAAAAAAAAAAGGTCTGCCGGTTTCCATTTTCTCATAGACTCCAATGCATTCAGCGCATTTTTTACTTCCTGTTTTCGCTCGTGACTTTTCACCTAGATCCCTGATTCGCTCATCCCCACGTGGGGTATCATTGGAAAGCCACACTCATTGGTTACAACCCTGTCCAATTATTTTCGAGATCGCCAAATGATTGATGGAGCTAGAGCGTCAGGAGTGGCATTAGAAAAGATTTAAAGTCTGCTAAAGACTTTGGCACACGCCTCACATAAACGACCTGGGGCCAGGTCGTGCCAGTTAAGAGGGAGGGTCATTCGATTTTGTATTTAATTTGTATATAGACCTATGCTTGGTGGGGAGGGACAGGGGGACGCGGGGGACGTTGGGGTTGTTTATGTGTACGTGTTATGTGGGGTTTATGTGGAGGCAGGGGGTGGGACAGGACTTCTCTCTAGTATACTATTAAACAGTAGCACGTTATTTATTTATTTTGTGGTATTGTTGTTTATATGTTACGATTTCCTACATGAAACATTTAACTTTTGGTAAATGGTAAACTTTTCTTTCCTGTAATGTGCGGGGACTGAATATTCCTCACAAACGAGTGAGCTGGTTAGATTTTCTGTGGAGGAAGAAGGTAGACTTGGCATTTTGTCAAGAATCCCATCTTTTGCGAAAAGACATAAACCGGCTACATAATAAACATTTCACTGTGCTGACTCCTCATTTAGCTAAAAATCAAGAGGTGTAATTATTATAGCTAAACGTGACCTACAACACACCAATCTAGGTTCAGGTGGTGATGCGGAAGGCAGAATTACTTTAGTTAAAGATTTAAATGTGCAGGTGGCCAGAATTTTATTTCTGGGCTTTCATTCTCCGCCCGCTACACTCTTGGTTAAACCCAAGCTCATCGGTGGCCTGGCGCCCATTAGAGGAGAACCTATAGTGTCTCCCCATAGGCTACAAGACCTAATCTACTCTAATATCCCAGTTAAACAGTGTAGACTGTTTGGTCCAATTATATCACAACTCATTTCAGTATGGCGCTTGTTGAGCAACCACACCAAGATCAATACAAAATTCCACCCCAATATCCCATTATTCCATAATTATGCTTTAGTTTTGGGAGGGCGGCCTGTCTCATTTCCTAACTGGTCTGACAGAGGGATACACACATTATCCAATGTGGTAATATTGAGTTGAATTTCATAAATAACCTTGTATACTGGTTAGCAGAAGTGGTTGCAGGGCTAAATAGATAAAGGTCACACCTAATGTGACCAAATTAGTACTGTATGGTAAATAGCCCAAAAGGTCAAAGGGTATTCACACCCCCCCCTCGTGAGACAAGACCCAACACCGCGACCACACGGACGGGGGCCACCAGCAGAACCCCTCTGTGCTCAGCGGGGGACCACACGGACGTGGGCCACCGACGGGCCCCCTCTGTCTCTGTCCCATCACGTCGCCACAACCCAGGGGGGGGGGGGGCTGCCAGCCCCCACTGGAGACCGCCCACAGGAGACGCCTGATTGGATCAACTGTAATAGTGAACTGAATTCTATTATTGGCTAGAAATTATAGTATATAGGAGGGCCCTAAATGATAATTCGGGAGCTCTCAGACCAGACACCAACCAGGGGGGTCTGGGGGCTCCACCGACTCCTCCCGACCAGAGAAACTACTGCTTTTTGATGTAAGTAAGCCGGATGGAACCCGCATTGTTTGGTTAGACTAGAATGTAACTTAGCTTAGAAACCAGGCTTACTTATATGCAAAAAAGGGCTTACAGTATTTTCAATGTATGTTCAGATTATGTTATCGACTGTTTTATGTACATTATTGAGGTTGGAGATGCAAACCTGATTGTGATATTTCTGTACAACAGACAGCTGTTAATGTTTTCTGATAATCTTTTGTATGTAAAAGTCAACCTTTTATTCACTCTTGGCCCTGGTTCAAATAAATCAGCTGAGTTGAAATACAGTTCTGGTTTGTCTGGCCTACACGTTTTATTCCTCATCTGCTAAAGTCTGATGAGGAGACCAACAATTCTATCAAGTATGAATCTTTCCTCCTCCTTCCAGATAGTCAATCTCATTGTGTTGTGCTACAATAACCTCAAATTATTGTAGAAAGTCTGTGGGAATTTACCACACCAATATTACCAAAGATTTTAGACTCCAAAAATGTCAGGAACTACAGAAACAGTTTAATCTCCTGGGAACTTCACGTTTCTTTTATTTGCAGCTTCGATCTGCCTTGTGTGCTTATGGAGTTCCCTGGGGTGAAGAAGTACCAAGAAGTACCATCCAATACATGGCATATACATACAGGTCGACCTACGCAAGGTTTGGTCTCCAACAGGCATGTGCACACATGCATACAAAGGGTGCTCGAGCACCTGCCCTTTTGTACCTCATTAAAAAGTGCCATTTTATGCCGTAAAAAAAAAGTTTTTGCTTGCAGATCCACTTTACACCTAAAACGAAATACTGTATATGTACAAATATGTTCGGTTTGTACAATTATGCTAATAACCAATAATAAACAATATACAGTGAACTCATGAAGTCAAAACTATTTGAAGCACTCATCACTTCCCAGTGCAATACCGGCTTCCAACATCTGTGTGGCGCTGTGGCGCATACAGTTGAATGCTGGTATTACCATAGATATATGTTCTATATATATCTATGGGTATTACACTCACTGAGGGACACGAAGAAGTCAAGTCCGACGGGATTTGGGAATCTCAAATACAAATTGGGATTGGAATAAAAAATGCATTTATATTAAAGGTCCACTATCTTATAAATGGCCTCTTCCAGTGGTTTGCATTGTTTTCTAGCAATGTGGGGTTGTATTTGCATACAAAACAACGCCTCCAGAGCTCCTTATAAGGCAACTAATGATGCAGCCGTGTGAAAATGGACGCGGAAGCGCTTTGCGACCCATCGAAATTAGATTAGATTCATGTATTGGCATCATATATAGTACAGCTCGGTGCACCTGCCGCAGCGTGCGCGCGCACACACACACACACAGTACTGTACACATATTAAGGCCGCCAGAGTCTTGTGCACCAGTATGGCCTATGTGTCTAATGAATGAACAGTAGGCTTATATTATTCTAGTTACTTGTTTCATTAGGATTTAGTAGATACTATATATATGCTCTGCCCTATGTACAGTATAGGTACAGTCTGTATACATCTGGACACATGCAATTTGAAATATGAATATAGAATATCAGGCCTATAAATTACTTTATTATGGCCAAGTCATACATCTATGGATTGGGCCAAATCTCCTCTTTCCAATGGCAATGGAGTTAAATATGGATTTAGTACCACCAGGCGCTCGTTACAGGGCAGCAAAGACTGTGAATGAAATCTGTAAGTACAGTTACTTTTGTATAATGTCCATAGCTCCGCCATTTTTTACCGGATTGCGACAAGGTTTTTTTCTAGAAGTTCACTGAAAGGTAAAGAAACAATATACATTGTATTTTATTGCAATAACGTTGAGGTTTGTTCGACCTGTGAGATACAAACACGAAAATCACGACAGAAAATTTACATGAAATGGTTGGACTTCTGTTGTCGGCGGCTGGTGTGAGCTGTGTAATGTAGTTTTATGAAATGTTTACATCCCTCAAAAACCCTGGGTCTCCTATTTCTTATGACTACAACATTAACCTGTTAATCTGTAGACCGTTTTCGCCTAAAGGTACATGCCTAAGTAAATGGAAGATTGCTCCACTTCTGCAAGGTCAATTTGCATGTTCTTGGTATCTAGGAACATCTAGGGACCTGGGGGTATGTATTTACAGTGTCCGAAATATTGTTGAATATTTATTAATATTGAATACATTAATTATGATTAATTATGATTTATGATTTTTGCATCTTTGATCATGTTAAATCTGCGGGGCACGAGAAAATGCTCACTGAGCTCATTCACCACCTTATTGAGATCATGTGTACAAAAAATCTAAGCAAATGAACCGTGGGAAGATGATTAAACAGAAGGATTTGTAGATACAGTAATTAATGATAATCGACTTTAATTATAAATTCATATTTGACCTTGAACTTGACCTTGACCTTATTATGGCCAAATCATACATCTATGGATAGGGATAATGCTCCTCTTTCCAATGGCAGGGTTGAATCTGGATTTAGTCATTTCTTGCGGTTTTTACGATAATTAGCATTTTCCGATCAATTTGATGGATACCATGACTTAAAATCCTCTTACCTTGACGATTAAAAGCCTCCCCAATTTAGAAAACAGTAATCCAATGGCTGGTATTGATATACTACTAACTACTGCACGCTAACGGAGCTAACCGGACACTCAAGCAGATAACGAGAGCTATGGCTTCCTTTCTGGGGGGTTTCAAAATAAAAGAGCGACGTCTATAGCAGCGGAATACGTTTATTTTGTACATTATCTAACGTTAACACAAACCTAAACTAACGTTACAACGCTCTGCGCTCAGAGAGGAGTCGTTCGGCAAAAAATAGTTCCGAGTATATCTGCTTAGAAAACGTAATTGTCGAATTCAATTATTTTTTATTTCTCCACGTGGTAAATACACGGGTCACAACATGTTTACAGGAACGTTTTGGAGTTGTATTTGGAGTGTATTTGGTGACTGTAGGGCACTGTAGGGAACGTCAGGCTCTAACCCTCCCCCACTTCCAGTGATGAAGCTAAGCTACGCTAACGGAGCGACTGTTCCCTAAGCTAAATGCACGCACAGAGACAAAAAAGGTATGTATCTTCTTGTCTAACTCCAGGGAAGATGTTAAATAAGCTAATCTCCCAAAATGTTGGAGTTTTCCTTTAACATCCAAGGGCCCACATGTGGACGATTCTTTGCCGACCTCTAGTGGCTCGGGTGTGCATTTCTTTTAATACAATATATAGATAGAATTAAGTACACATTACCACCCCGACTCCCGGGGCTCTAGCTCCGTCAATCATTTGGCGATCTCGAAAATCTTTGCAAAGGGTTGTAGCCAATGAGTGTGGCTTTCCAATGATACCCCATGATATGATAATTGGGGATCTAATACGGTCTCTATTGATCGATTTATGATAAAGAAGGGGGACCTGTAGGGGGACCTTAAGGCTTAACAGGTTAAAAAACAACAACAATTTTACAACAGTCAACATTTTTTTTTTTTTAAACAGTCCCTCTTCTGTGTCAATATGTCTCTTATCCTTCACTTCCTTCTCGTGTGTGAAGAGTGAGAATGGTCATCCATTCTTTCCTTGTTTGTGGAATGTGAGAACGTCCTTCGATACTTTTTCTTTGTCCCAAGGTTTTTTGTTTTTTTTTGGGGTTGGGAGATAAAAGAAATAAAAATGGAAAATAAAACACTTACAATGAAATAAAATTAAATTAAATGAAGTAGAAATTCATTCATTCGGTGTCCTGTGATGACATCGCTGGTGGCCATATTCAAACTAGTTGACTCTCAATATAACCGCCAAACTAAACTAATTCCTGCTTGGGGACCAGATTGCCGGGTTGCCACGTACCCAGGTGGGGTATCTCCCGGGCCTTTCTGTGTGGAGTTTGCATGTTCTCCCCGTGCTCGCAAGGGTTTCCCCTCACAAAAAGAGAACAGATTGCTAACGCTATCCTGACGAAGACGCACAGGAGCACTTGGATTGGTAGCCCATGTCTGCTCCCAGCTGCCCTTGGGGGGAAGGACGACGGGATGGGTCGAGCGCGGAAAGGCATTTCATCGGTCACCCAATGCCTGTGTGTGTGTGTGTGTTCCTGTGTGTCGCCCTTACATGTGTGTGTTGCTGCATGACAAAGATTTCTTCTAAATGAATGTGTGCAAAACACCTTAGAGCCTTGGGATATGTGCGAGATCATGTGCAACATAAATCTGCTGTGAAGTTCCTCTTCAACTCTCAGTCTATCTTCATGGAACTGGCCCCCGGTCTCCGAGAAGGAGACAGTATCTCACAGATAGTCCTCGACTTCCTTGTATTTTCCTCCTGGTTACAGCTGTTTGGCCCGTTCCCCTCTGATTTTAAACATTTATTTTTATTTTTTATCCTATTTTTCTCCGCCTGATTTTCTATGCTTTTCTCCCCATCCCAATTTAGTCGTTATGCCAATTCCCCCCCCTCCCCTACCTGGTTGTTGTGCGCATGTTCCCCCTACTGGTCGGTACAAGGGAACCCTGAAGTCTACCACATGCTTCCTCCGACACATGCGGAGACAGCCAGTGGCTCTTTTTTCACCTGGCAGCGAGGACTCTCATTGGTGAAGTGTAACGCGTGGGAGGTCACGCTGCCTTCACCACTTCCTGCCTTTCGCTGAGCAGGCGCCCAGACCTGACCTGTAGGCGTCGCTGTCCAAAACGCCAGATTCCCACCCACGACTTCCCTCCCGCTAACTCAGCCAAACGAATTAGTATGACAATCGGCCCAAGACGCAGGCAATGCTGACTCCGGGAGTCGAGACCGCAGCCTCTTGCATTTGTGAGGATTGGCCCATTCCCCGCCACACGCTTCTTCAAGGTACTGTGATGATTGGTCCATTCCCCGCCACACGCTTCAGGAGCGATTACCAATTTCCATCACGCACCTGTTGTAGTTTGTAATTAGCGCTCCAGAGGCTTCATATACTCAGGCCTTCTATCAATCGTTGTCGGGTCGTTTTGGATACTACTGCTATTGCCTGTTCCCCCCCGTTGTTGTGCCTCGTCTACTTCTTCTCCAGGACATCTTTGGAAGTGGCCGCTGGTGTATATCTCGATCATCCGTTGGAGCTGTGCCTCGTTGCCCACTTTACGCGTTTGCGCTTTGGTGAGTTTTTGGAGACAAACCTTTTGGATTATCTGTTTTTTTGTGTGTTAGGATTAACACTGAAGAAATACCGTTTTTGTTTTGTACTGGACTCAGCTAAATTCGTGTGTTAGGATAACACTGAAGAAATACCGTTTTTGTTTTGTACTGGACTCAGCTAATTCGTGTGTTAGGATAACACTGAAGAAATACCGTTTTTGTTTTGTACTGGACTCAGCTAACTTGTGTGTTGGTACACCGAAGATCAAGTCACTTGTGATTTATACTGGACTCAGCTAAGGAGGACTGAACTGCACTGCCTGTGTACAGTTGGATTGATTATTGACCACTCTCTCTCTCTCTCCGTTTCCTCCCCGAGTTGGATCCGGGAGTATCTGCAGAGCCGCAGAGGTAGTGGCGCCTACGCCGATTCCCCACCTCTAGACCGGGAGGATCTGCAGAGCCGCAGACAACTCTGCCGAAAGCATTCTCCTTTTTGTTAATTCTGATTTGTTATTTGGCTAATTTTTTATTCTGTAATAAATACGCCCTAGTGTTTGGCTAACTCTGAACTACCTGTCTGTGCCGTGCTGTTGAGGTCGGTTTCAAACCCTAACAGCATTGGTGACAAGCACAATCTCCGCTACGCCACCCGACCGCCCTTGATTTTAAATATCTTAAACGTCCCAATCACTGCGGGAAATGTGAGGAGCAGTGAAAGTCACCAGGAAGTCACAGCGGAAGGCGTTAGGAAACACTTAAACATTAAGATAGAGACCAATGATTCTTATCACTTCCTCTTGGTAAGCGGTCCAACGGATGCCGGATTTCACAACTGCTAAGAGAAGTGATGAAACGCGTTAGCTGTGGCTAACAGCTACAATGTGTACTAACATCCTGCCCGGGACAAATGACAACATGCAGAAGACGTTGAAAAGGTTGACACGTTCACATCCACAGCCTCAACCGTAGTGTGTGCGCGCACTCATCAGCTAACGAAGGGCTCACACCTCGGAAGAAGTCGTTTGAGGAAATAAAGGTAATGCATACAGTATTTAGAATTATAATGTAATTTTTCTTCAGTTGAATGCTGATACATTTTGGCTTCAGCTAAGAAATTAAATCTTCTATGGCCTGTTTGACGAAAAACGTTTATTCCTGTGAACTGGTGATTACATTTATGATGAGTTTCAACTCCCTGTGTAGAGGCAGTAACCCGGCTACAGGAAGAAGATGGATTGCCTGCCGCAAAGTGCAGTGCTGCTTTCCACCCTCGGTTTGTTATCTTCTCTCAAACGACATTCATCGACACCTGCCTATATGATTGTTTGCGTGGCCCCGTTGTGGTGTGCTGCCGTTTGTCTTGTACTTACGACGGCACCCTCTCTAATCCTTTCTCCGTACAGTTGTGGGGAACATCATTGTATGGATGGTTATGATCGTGGGTATCGGACTGGGTAATGTTCAACATCTCCCTACATTACATTTCATGGTATTTATCCAATCCAACTTTATTTGTATAGCACGTTTAAAAACAACATGGTTGACCAAAGTGCTTCACAGTAAAAACCATTATAGTAAAAAAAAAACACATAAACATAATACAAAGTACACAGAACTACAAACAAAATTGCAGCAGACTGTAAATTCTTTTAAATGCTAGGGAGAACAAATGTGTTTTAAGATGGGACCTAAACACTGGGAGCGTCGGGGCCAGCCTAACAGTTTGGGGGCTGCAACCGCAAATGCACGGTCCCCCCTGTTTTTGAGACTGGATTTAGGGACAACAAGGTCAAGGAGGGACTGGTCAGCAGATCTCAGAGACCGTAATGGGGTGTAGGGGTGCAGGATCTTTACATGCGTATATTTACACTTTTCAATGCGTGGAAAAAACGATGGCGATTCTTCTTCCCCTACAGGCGTGATGCACCTGGGCGGCTGTCCTGCCCAGCCCCTCATCCCCATCTACCTCATCGTGCTCGGGGTGGTCAGCCTCGTCTCTCTGCTTCTGACCTATGCTCAGACGTCCACCAAGGAGGGAGAGGCCCGTGTCCTGACCTCTGCCTGCATCACCATCCTTTACCTCTTCAACCTCTGCTGGTTCATCTCAGGTGAGAGAGGAGGCGGGCGGAGGAGGAGGGAGTTGAGAAAGAGAGAGAGAGAAAGAGAGTACAGAAGCTGACTGTTGAAGGTAGAGTGAGTTGTAAACCAACAAATGACATCCGAGGAGCATGGAAGCGTGTGACATTTGAGAGAGGGAGGGAGGTGAGGAAGGTGGGAGCGAGTGTAGGCCTACTATCCAGTGTTGTAGTACTCGAGTCTAGGACTCTGACTCGAGTCCGAGTCCTGGACTGATTTTCAGGACTTGTGACTCGACTTGGACTTGAGCACTGATCAGGCCCGGACTGGCCATCGGAACGTTCGGGACGAATCCCGATGGGCTGGAAGTAAAGTGTTGCTGGTCCAATTTTTTTTATTTTTTTTTGGGTTGGGGGGTTCGACTGGCCCATTTAGTCCACTACGATCGGTAGGGTAGGGCTGAAAAAGTTAGATGTAAAAATGAAAATTGCCACAGAAAGATGCTTAAAAATAGCCTACTAGCTCTTGCAGTGATTTCAGTCATCTCCCAGGCTACATGGTCTGTACGGCGGGCCGGTGTGGGCCAGTGTGTGAGTCGGTGTGTGGGCCACTAATGTGGGCCGGTGTGTGGGCCAGTGTGTGGGCCGGTGTGTGGGCCAGTGTGTGGGCCAGTGTGTGGGCCGGTGTGTGGGCCAGTGTGTGGGCCAGTGTGTGAGTCGGTGTGTGGGCCACTAATGTGGGCCGGTGTGTGGGCCAGTGTGTGGGCCGGTGTGTGGGCCAGTGTGTGGGCCGGTGTGTGGGCCGGTGTGTGGGCCGGTGTGTGGGCCGGTGTGTGGGCCAGTGTGTGGGCCGGTGTGTGGGCCAGTGTGTGGGCCGGTGTGTGGGCCGGTGTGTGGGCCGGTGTGTGGGCCGGCAGTGGCGCTGGCAGGATTAAATTCCATAGTATGCATGCTCGGTCGCACAGAAACAGTCCGTCCAGATGATGTAGCCTACACAGTGCTCTACTACAGATACACTA